>NC_056745.1:255042002-255102002 GCF_019279795.1 Protopterus annectens | reverse complement strand
CTTCCTTGCCAGCTCCTAGCTCTCTGTACAGTAGTTGATCCTGGGGCTTCATCCCTCTGTGCTACAGAGATGAATATACTTTTTATGGTTCCTGCTTCTTTTTTCTATGTTTCTATGGATAAATCTATTTTTGTGGCATCGCCTGACAAAGTCTCAACTGGATGCCTCACAAGCATCATATGGAAAGCCATGGAAAGAATAAACATGGAAATGATCAATAATGACATAATAAAACTCCAGTCACTGGACTCAACCCAATTTGGTTTCATCTAAGCAGGTCTTGCCTGCTCATCCTGGTGGATTTCTTTGAGAGCATCACCAAAGCAATGGATGAGGGCAAAATGGTTCACACTGCCTACCTTGACCTGGCTGGCCAAGGCATTTCATGCAATATGTCACTTGGACATTGTTGACAAAGTCAAGAGATTAGGTATAAACCCTTATATCTCCTTGTGAATGGCCATTTGGCTCACAGACAGGGCCCAGAAAGTTAGAATTGGGGAGTCCACCTCTGCAAAGAAGCCAATCACAAGCAGAGTCCTGCAGTGATTGGTCTCGGGACTGCTACTTTTTGGCATTTCCTTCTCTGAAATCAAGGGCCTCTGGCTAACTAAATTTGCAGGTGATTGCAAATTAGGAGCAGCCATAAAATCCACCACCGACACAAATGTTCTTGAGGAAGGGTTGACACAGACAAATAACTTGTGTTAGAGCCATGGACTAAAAATAAATGCCAAGAACTGCATAAGAGTGTCCTTTGGGAAGTCATCCATCCTGGTATCTATCATATTGGCAACACGCACCAAAGTGCTGACCCCATAATCAGGAAATCATTCATTGTTTTGCAGCTTATAAACAAAGGTATGCGCTCTAGGTCCAAGAAGGTCAGTGTTCCACCATATTCAGCATTCATCAGACCTGTCATTGAATGCAATGCCTCTTTTGGTATGTACCTAACCAGGCACACCCATCAACTAAAATATCCACATCCACAGAGGTTTCTCACTAAAAGAATATAGGGTGTAAGTAACATGTCTCATGCAGACTGCCTCAAAGTCTTGTCTCTATATTCGGTCTGTTCCGGGCTATTGAGGGGAGAGCTATGCCTGGCATAAAAGTCTTTCTCAGACCCCACCATGATGGACCTCCTGCATATCTACAAAATAAACAGCATCAGAATTCCTCATTCTAAAGAATTAAACCTTGTCTGTGATATAAATAGGACCCGCTGGAGAGACAGGTATGTATCCCAGAGACTACCCCTTCTGTGGAACAGGGTCCCCATCCATGTGAAGCAGAGTTCCTCCCTAACCCAATTCAAGTGTAACTTGTACAATTGGATGGGGAACAGGAAGTTCATTCCTGGTTTGGCACCTGTGTCTCTAATGGACACAGGCAGCCTGTACATGGTTCATTTCACAGGGCCCCGCCTGTAAATGTTTCATTTCCCAAGCACCTGCGTACACTTTCCAAGGGTATCAAAACCTTTTAGAGATTTGGAATGTGTGGCTAGGCTTCAAAGGGCCCTTGTGGTCATTAGTCCAATATACACCTATGAACCTATGAAGCTTTGCCTGGAAGCCTCTCTCTCTCTCTCTCTCTCTCTCTCTCTCTTTAATACTATGCTGCCTGTTCTTGCTTCATCTCATTATCTGTATTAAAAGAATCCATGATGGTGGTATTAGTATTTGAACAAGATGTATTTGTAGTCCATAATTGGATAAAAATGGATAAGTTAATCCCTTTCATTTCCTTTTTTTCTTCCATTCACTACTGTCTGTGTAGCAAGAAAAACAATAGTGAAATGAACAGTTTGTGTAGACCTATTTGAAATAAATTGGAAATTAATTTTATAGGAATCTTCTAGAAATTAATTAAAGAAGCTGTATTTCTCAAAAATGTTCACTTTCACAATATGAAACTGTACCATAGCAAGCAATTGCTCTCATAATATTCAATAAGCAATTTAATAAATATAGAGAAAGCAGTTTGCTGCACCATATTCCATTGCCCTCTAAGCAATTCATCACCTACTCTGACACCCTTAAAACTCTTAAGACCTCTATCAACTTCAAGTTGTCTGACCTGGTGCAGTGTAACCCTTTAGAAACGTAAGGTGCTATACTTAAGATTGAAGTTTCTTGATCTCTCCCAGAGTACCAAAAACACATCAGGCCCTAGTGACCTAATAGCTAAGGCATGGGCCTTGGATGGCAAGGATTGTGGGTTTGAGTCCCATTTGGGGTGGTATAATATTCAAGGTGTTTACTTCACTAAATACAGGCTTTGATTTTTCACATTTGATCGCTGGCTGATTATTGGCCAGGTGTGAAATAATATTCAGACTCACTTACCTAGTGTTTACCAATACTGAGGGAATTAGCTCAAATGGTAGAGGCTCACTCGGCGTAAAAGATATAGCAAGGTTGTTGCCTACATTCTCCATGCTTTAAAAGATAATTTGGATAGGGTTAAAATGGTGTGCAGCATCATCTAGACAGTACATACCTACTTATATTAGCTATGTCCCTGAACACTGGTCAAACAGAAGAAGCAGTTAATTTAACACAAACTACTTGTTACATTTTAGTAGTGATTGAGGGCAATCGCCATGAAGACACAGCCTGAATGACCAAACTACAGTTTCTTCTAATGGATACGTACTTGCAATGTCCATCACTATTATAAATAAGATTTATTAAAATAAATGTTTCACCATTTTAAATAATGCCATTTTGTAATATAAACATGTCTTTGTGCTGCCGTAATTCAGTGGAGATGTCTGGAGGCTATATTATGCAAACATACTCATAAGAACAGAAATATGCTGATGCGTTTTACAAATCCATTTGAGGACTTTTATCTTGTTTGTGGCAGAATTTAATTTCTTTTTTCTTTTTGATGGGGGAAGGGGGAATTTCAATCTTATTTGTGTCACAGATATTGTTTTGATTGTAATACAAGCGTCCTGAGGTGTACATTTTTTGAGGGTTGGGTAATGTTTGAAGTCTTTATCTCAGATGTATGAGGTTCAGGGTTTGATTCTGACTTCTGGTTGTTGGCTAGGCTAGTAATAGTCTGCTGATTGATAACTTAATATTTACATATGAACCTATAGGCTTGCCACCAATTTGATAATGGTGACAGGCCAAAAAGTTTTGACTATATTATCAACTGAGGCTAAGTACAATATTATTGTGTGCTGAATTTTTATTTATGTTTTTTTTTTTTTTTTTTGCGGGGGGCAGAATACACACTTCCCATTGTATAATAATACTACCGTCTGACCATCAATGATGGTGAGTTACCAACAACTGGTGTGGTTTACTCTCATGGATGGAACTCAGGTAGATTCATTTTACTAGTTGTGGGTAAATTCACCATAAATGAACACTGAGAAATGATTGCTAGTATTATAAAGTAGAATTACTACAAATATTTCATGCTATTTTTAATAACTCCATTTTATAATGGCAAGTCTTGGCTTTGTTGTATGTTTCTGCTGTTCAGAATGAACTGTAATACATCAGATATGTCATGTCAGTGGATATATATCTACAGTATATCATTGGAGTCCAGTTCATGGCAGTGACAGTACCATTTTATATTACTTATCATTATTACATTTTGTTCACTTTAATTTATTTTTAACATTACTGGCATAATAAACTGACCTTAACAAGTCTATAAGTTCTGTTATGCCAAGCTGGTACAATAAATTGGTCCAGTGCAGTGACACTGGAATCATGGCACTTGACTTGTAATAAGAGAGCTTTTTTTTTTTATAATTGATTAGCTCAACACATATTTTTGCAGTGATAACAAAATTTCACCTCTCCTTAAAGGAATTTGTTTAGCCAATCAGAAAAATCATATTTACCTCAGTAAAGTGAATTCTCAGTAGAAGGATATTTTATCAAAACTCCATATAGTCAGCTAAAAAATGAAACCTATACAAACAGAAAAGTAAGTTCTTCATTGCAGTTATAACAATAAGTTCTACAAAAGAAAGTTAAGTAAGAAATGTCTTTGTAGGGAGAAAACGATCCTGCCCCACAATGTAGAGGACTGCGCCCCACACAACCTAGTACCTAAATATACTAACTACAAAATTGCACTACTCTGGAGTTAAGGGGAATATTTTTTCATGCTAATTAGCCATTCTCATGCTTTGCAGATGTATGACTATGACCATACATTTAGCATAGGTGGTATGGGGCTACCCCTCACCCCCCCCACATTTGAAAACAGTGGAATGCAGCCTCCTGCAAGTATAACTTATTTTACTATCCCCCAGATTCTGCATGCCTTGCATGGCATGCAGGATTAATGCAGGAGCTCTAGCAGGCAATATGTCTGCTGTGCGATCCAGGAACAGACTACAGTGGCGTGCACGAGCTCTCCTGCACTAGTCCTGCACGGACTAAGCCCCTGTATGCAAATCACCCCATTTGTAGGAGAAATCCATGCAAATGAGGTGAAATTGCGATCCGGGAAGCTTGAAACCAGCTGTGCAGGACTAGTGTAATCTGCAGAAACGTACTCTGTTAGTAACCGAGTACATTTCTGCAAAATCCAAAACGGAGCCGTAAAGGCTGCATATCAGTCAGGAAGCATGCCAATGGCCAAGTATAAGGCCATTGGCATTGCAAACAGCTTGCAAAATAAAAAAAAATATCAACTTTTATTTTTTTTAGCTGATCTCGTCTGTTAAGCATAGGGCAGCAGCACGCAAATGGGATCACGGGGGGAATAATAAAATAAACCTAAATTAAGCATTCTAATTAAAATCACTATTCTGCCATGAAAGTCAATGGCAGGCAGAAGACAACATGGCCAGTGAGTAGTGTTTGCTAAGGGGGGGTGGCTCAGTGTGAGACATGTAACTATGCATTAGCAGGCAATCCTATGCAAATGAGGGGAATGATAGTGAATCACAGTTTTCCCCAGCATGCTAGTCAGGTCCCAACAGTGTAAGAGTAGGAATAGCTTGGTGCAAGCCTAGGAGTTAGCTGACATCATGGGGGGGGGGTGTCAGGCATACTGTAAGCGGATTGGAGCCCTGTGGCTCAGGTTTGCTCCTAGCTAAGCATAGCTAAGCAAGGGGGTGTGTCTGAGTCTGCCTAGCACTCTTTACATTGCCTAAGTGGGTGTGCGTGCCGTGCACCAGCTTTTAAAGGAAAATAAAAAAAGTTAAACCAGGAAATAGCAACTCTGTGCACATGTGAGCACTCTGTTTGCGTGGCACACCCCTGGGCTTAAACAGGAAGGCAATGGGAAGGGAAAACAGTAGTAGGAAGGTAATCTGGAAGAACTAGCATAGCTGGCAGGTGAAATGTATCAAAATCAGCCAATTACACAGGCAGCAGACCAGCCCAGCCCAGAACACTACTATAAACTATGAAAACACCATCCCCTCTGGTTTTTCCCACACTCTACACCACCGGTGTATACAAGCGGGGAGCTTTTAACAAACAAAACAACAAAATGATAGGGGCTGCAATAGCTATCATACAACAACTTGTGGAAGAGGCTGAGGGTGGTGAGGATGTGAATGCTGTCGACCAACCCTTAGTGAGGAGACGGAGAAGAGTGTGCAGACCCAGGGTAACCTACCAGGGGCTACATGAGCTAGAGATAGTGGACCACTATAGAGTGGACAAGGACCTCCTACAGCAAATTATTGAGCTGTGCCAGCCACACCTGACACACAGAACTAACAGAGGAGAACCCATCCCAGTGGATACCAAGGTATGTTTAGGCCTAAGAATACTAGCTACAGGTACCTTCCAAAGACCAACTGGGGATATGATGGAGATCTCACAGGCATCAACATCCAGGGTACTCCACCAGTTCCTAGATGCCATGTCAGCACATGTTTGTGAGCACGTATATTTCCCCAACACCTGTGAGGCATTGGCCAGCAATATGCAACTGTTCCACCAAATAGCAGAATACCCTGAGGTAGTGGGTGCTATAGATTGCATGCACATACACATCAAAGCACCACCCGGTGAGCGGGGTAGGGTCTACATCAACCGCAAGGGCTTCCCTTTAATCAACTGCCAGGTTGTATGTGATGCCCAAGGCATAATAATGAATGCATGTACTGGCTGCCCTGGAAGCTATCACGATTCCCACATCTGGCATCTGACACAGCTGTACCAGAAATTTGCCAGTGGAGACATCCCTCACGGTCACCTAGTTGGGGATGCTGGATACACACTGGAGCCATGGCTGATGACACCCATCAGAAATGTACACACACCTGAACAAGAACTCCATAAGGAATGACACATGCACAGACCAGAATTATAGTAGAGCATGTGTTTGGAATGCTCAAGTCATGGTTCCAGTGCCTGGACACATCTGGTGGAGCCTTGCAGTACTCACCAGCTACATGTACCCATATTGTCATCGTATGTGCCATGCTACACAATATGATCCTGTGGAAACAGCTGCAGCAGGAACAGAACGGGGCAGGGCCATACAGCCCCCCACCATTGCCAAGGCCTGCACAGGCACAGAGTGACTTAGAGGAGGAACAACCTGAGCCTGCTTCAGTAGGCAGAAGGAGGCATGCCCAGTATGCCCTGGCCTTGGCAAAGAGGCAATGCATAGCACATACACTGACACAGGAGGGACCCCGGGAATAACACCTCTCTCTGACTCTCACATACAGTAAAAGGAATGCCAAACATGACACTACCTATGCTCAGCCATGTGTAGGGAGTATACTATGTACATCTGACATAGGCAGCCCTGTAGCACCACCATCAATACTGAGACACCCACAAGGTAAGTGACTCACACATGCCAGTCAGGGGGGTTCACATACCCAACAACAGTCACAGCCAGCAGGACAGGTGTAGACAAACACAAAGGCTGTTCTATGGCCTCTCAATGATGCCTATGAGTAACCTCCCCCTGGCCTACACAGACAGACTACAGCAGGTCAGGCAGTGGGATGTTAGTTCTGAAGGGTAGGAAGTCAGAAACTAACATGTAGGTAAATCAAAGCAAAGATCTGTAGTACACTGGTATGCCTCTCGTCAGCATGATAGGTTAGAATACAGAATGAAATGGAGTACCTGACATACCAGTACAGTCATAGCAAATGTGTACAAGTGTCAGGTGTGCCCCCACATCCTACATAGTAATGTAATAACAGTCAGATGTGCCCCCCCAATCCTGTGTAGAAATGTAGAAGTAGTCAGGTGTGCCCCCCATCCTATGTAGAAATGTAGTAACAGTCAGGTGTGCCCCCCAGTCCTGTGTAGATATGTAGACATAGTCAGGTGTTCACCCCATCCTACGTAGAAATATAGTAACAGTCAGGTGTGCCCCCCTCCACAATGTCCCATTGCATGAACTGTGGACCAACACTAACACACACCTGTGATGGAGTGATACCCTTAAGGAAGGTATCAGAGAATGTATGCATAATGTACCGAAGAGGTTAGAATAACAGGGGGGGTGGGAGCATGGGCAGCATGGAATGTGCAGGGTCCGACACCAAGCTGTGTGCCCACACTATCCCTGTTTGCGAACATATACATGGGTGGCTTACACACCTGCCCATACACCACAATAGGGTAGATGTCCTGACCCATGGTCCCTGCCCCTGGCTGACCTGTGAGAATCTGTACAGCTGTGAGGCATTGCCACAGCAAGATAAGCCCATACTGTCATGCTGATGGGCATACAAGTATGGGATTCTCTGCCAGTACTGTACCAAGGTGCTAAACCGGATACACAAACGCAGCACCAAGTGTCTGCAGCTCCCCTTCCAGAATGACATAACTTACCATTACTATGTAGGTGTCTGCCCACAATACCAGACACAGTCACAGTCACCCTTGTCCCCCAAAACATCACTGTGAGCAAGAATGTCCACCTGACAGTACACAAGGACAGAAAACATCACTGTGTATAACAGTACATATCTGAATATCTCTGCTAACAGCAGTACCATGCAGCTGGAACTGCACAGACACAGTCACCTACAGTACACACTATCCCCTGCACAGTTTGTTCCCATATTGCCAAATGATCGACGGATACCCTGCAGAAACAGTATGCTACCTGTAGGTGTACAACACAAAGGTCTGCACTGCAGTGCAAACTACCTGGACTTGATCCACATATTCAATACAGATGGGCACACTGGCTTAGAGAAATTAAGACAATGTCAGTCAACAACATACAGTCAACAACATACTGAAAGGTCATACTGGGCATGCTCACACACTTAAACAAATGAAGGCCATGACTGCAAACACCAGTGGATCAGACATGTCTGGCAGTTGCAGATGTTAGTGCAGACACTCCTCAGTATGCACCACTCATGCTTTGCAGACACAGTGGATAGGAACAGAGACATATATCTAAGGACAACACACTATAATAAGCCAGAGGTAGATGTACATAGATGTGTGGAAGAGGATGACTATAACAAGGAGCCATCCAGGCCTGTCCCACCCAGCACACAGCTAAAGAGCCACAACCACATGAGGTTCAGATGTCACTCACTGTAGATACTAGCCACTGGTATCTGTCAGCATTACTGACTATGTGGTGCAATTGCTGGCTGTGCAACATGACTGTACAAGGAAGTAGTCATCTAGCAGCTATATAAACATACCTGTTAAATATGACCCTGTGTGTGCCTGCATGTGGTGTGTCAACCTCTAGATGAATGGGTTATGGCCCATGCACACACACTGCCCTCCCCATAGCCCTACTATGGCAAGCCTGCTGAGGTCATCCACTGTGAAATACACCTTTGGGAGAATTGTAGCCCAGTAATCTCCATGGCGCATCCTGTAACCACGCACTGCTGTAGTGTGATAAACTAATTAGTTAGGAGTTCTAATCCCAAACATGGCAAGTGTGTTTGTGTGTCTCTGTCTGTGTAGAGAGCAATGCTTTTTAGGCTAGTCACACTCACTACTATTCAAATGCCCTACTTTGTCAAGGCTGCTGATGTCATGCATTGTGAAATATACCTTTAGGAAAGCTGTAGCCCAGTAATTGCCATGGCGTGTCCTATAACTGCGTACTGCTGTAGTATAATAAACTAGTTAGGTAGGAGTTCTAATCCCAGATATCGCAAGTGTGTGTCACTGTCTGTGTAGAGAGCAATGCTTTTTAGGCTAGTCACACTCACTACAATTCAAATTACATACTTTTTCAAGGCTGCTGATGTCATACACTGTGAAATACACCTTTTCGGAAAGCTGTAGCCCAGCAATCCCTGTGGCACATCCTATAACTGTGTACTGCTGTAGTGTGATAAACTAGTTAGGTAGGAGTTCTAATCCCAGACATGGCACGTGTGAGTGTGTGCGTCACCATCTGTGTAGAGCACAATGCTTTTTAGGCTAGTCATACTCACTACAATGAAATTGTCCTACTTTGTCAAGGCTGCTGATGTCATACACTGTGAAATGCACCTTTTGGAAAGGTGTAGCCCAGTAATTTCTGTGGCGTGTCCTATAACTGTATACTGCTGTAGTGTGATAAACTAGTTAGGTAGGAGTTTTAATCCCAGACAGGGCAACTGTGTGTGTGTGTGTGTGTGTGTGTCTTTGTCTGTGACGGGAGCAATGCATTTTAGTCTGGCCACACTCACTACAATTCAAATACCCTACTTTGGCAATCCTGCTGATGTCATTCATTGTGAAATACACTTTGGGGAAGGAGGACTCCAGTAATCTCCATGGTGCGTCCTATAACAGCGTCATGCTGTAGTGTGATATAGAGCTCTGGTAGGGGTTCTAGTCCCACACATGTCGGTTGTGGATGTTTTGTGTTTGTTTCAATGTTTGTGTAGGCAGCAATGCATTTTAGCTAACACTCACTACAATTCAAATGCCCTACTTCGGCAATCCTGCTGATGTCATTCAGTGTAAATACACCTTTGAGGAAGGAGTACTCCAGTAATCTCCGTGGCACTCCCTATAACTGTGTAGTGCTGTAGTGTAATAAACTAGTTAGGGAAGAGTTATACTCCCGGACATGACAGGTGTGGGTGTGTGTGTGTGTCTGTGTTTGTAACTTGCATCATGTGTGGAGGTGGTTGTGAGTGTGTAACAAATGGGCTCAATGTGGAGCAAGTTTTGCAGATTTCTTATCTTGTGGCCCTAGTATATAACACAATGTCCACCATACAGGGATAACAGATGTGAAATAGCTGAGAGGCTGGGGTGCAAATCCATACCCCTACATGTGACATCAAGGCCAGGCAAAGTTAGCAACCATAGTATTACCCAGAGAACACTCTCAACCCATGTCTCATACACATACACACACACACTTGCTTAGGCAACAACCGCTATGTTGGTAGTACCCTGCATATTGCCCACTAATAGTAACCATGGTGTGATTGCACTGGGCTACAGAGGGCACAGCACCGTGTCCATCTGTCCAATAGGCACATACATGCCAACTGAGCACCTTCCCCATGTTCTTCACTGGACACCTGCAACACCTGTGGTGCTATAAAATGTGACCTACAAAAGACATACCATGCCTGAAAACATGCCCTGTATAGACAGATGCCACTGATACCAGGGAATGCTGGTATCATGCTATCAATGTAGGTGCAGGGTAAACCTGCTGTCCATTACCAGTTCCCACCACATGAGGTCAGGACTGGCACATCTGATGATACTCTGTGTACACAACATAGGCCAGACACCCCAGGTACAGTTCCACATATCACTCTACATGCATATGGGAGGTGTGCACATCCCAGACACCGTCCATGTCATGGACTAAGGAACACATACATGGCAAGCAATTTACAGCATTGGCCACACACAATAGTCACCCAGGTGAGTAGATGGTGAATACAATTCCCACCTGTGTGGGCAAATCCAGAAACTACACCCCTGAGCCCCAATGCAGACCATTGTCATGTGGGCTTATGCCAAGGTATACCCATCACCTAGCCTTGTATAGCACACTTGACCACTACACACCAGTGAAGCAATGCACCCATGCATGTCAGTACTGGCACCCTCTGTGTGTGTGTTGTATGATGCGTATGATCACATTCACGCTCACTACAACCCCTATTGGCATACTGAAGCATGCTGTCCAATGTCAGACACCTCCACATACCCTTTGCCCATATAACCTCTGTATGACCCCTGTGGTGTGTGATACCTGCACAGTAATGTGTTGTGGCAATCTCACTAGTGATGAATCGTATTCCTGGCCCCTGCCATGTGTGTCAATGTGTGCATCCCTGTGAGTGTGGCTGTGTTGATACTGGCACATGTTCATGTGGACAGGAACATGTACTACACCTACTATATAGCTACCATATCCCTGTTGCAGATGCCACTCACCATCACACATAATGCGTTTGAGAGCTCTAAGCATGTAACCTATGTGGTGCATCTGATAACTGCATAGAAATGTGATAGCATGACATAGTCATCAGGGGGTTGATACCTTGTGCTGGTAGGTGTGTGACACAAACATGCTTACGTTTTACTCTCCCACCCCTCCCTGACTTTACTTTGCCTCTGTCTGCCTTTCTACTCCCTCTCTGGTGGATGTGGAGATCTACACCTGCTTTGCTTAGGCAGCAGCATGTGTATTTTAATTGATGCTCATGATCAGATGATGACCACTGCATGAATTGCAGCCCTCCTCTAGCTGATTGCATGTGGAACAGCTGTGGTAACATTCCCATTGCCAATTGCATGGAAACAAAATCCAATATCTAGGAACATCATGTTGGTGTTGGGCCTTTTCGTTCACTCTGAGCAGGAACCCATTCTGCTGTTTGGAAAACAGCATCTCAGATGGATTGGGGATTTACCTTTAACAACATACACTGTGGAAACAGGGCAACACACAGGAGGAGGAGGATGTGCCTGACCTGACTACAGACAGTAAGTGCTGCTATATTGCATGTGGAGTAATGTTGGTTTAACAGGGAGTGTGGATATGGCTGTCCCACATGTTTTAATAACTGCCATATTAGTGCTATGTTTATGAGGGAATCCCATCTGTAGGGTCATCTGCAGACTAGGCAGTGTGTGGTGCCTTTTGTTTCATGTGTTACCCACAGAGCAGCTATCTGTGGACTGCAGAAGGTAGTGTGAGGATTGCAGTCTGTAGATGGTGACAGCTGTGAAAGTTACTGACTTCATATCCCTCGTAGGACATATGTTGCAACAAACCTTGTTACAACAGTAAATGTATGAGGTTATCACAGAAACATGCCAATATTGGTCCTGTGTATGTACCTCCAGCCACAACTCAGTCAACCTTTGTACATATGTCATGCAGTAAGAGGTGCATATATGCTGTACACCACAATTAGTGACATCATCACTGATGACAAGCCAGTGCAATATCAGACTGCCACACATGTTATGTATAGTAGGGGGTTATATCTGATGACATCACCTGGACATTCTGTGGTTGTGTATACAGCACTGAGGTCTGTGTATGTAAGCTGAATGTCGACTGTGTGTATTGATAATATGTACATTGGCCTGTGTACAGACTATTGTAGATGTCATTGTTCTTGGTCCCGTTCTATCTGATGTTACATGCTGCTCCACTGTATGTTACCCTATCGGCTTACATGTTTGTAGGGCCATACACACATGTACCATATCACAGACAGGCATCAGACCACACTGTATAGCAGCCCAGTATATGTAGGGTTAGTGTGTGAGTGGCACATATGAGGATGGTGTTGGACAAATAGTCCATATACTGTAATATAACGCTAGCGTACCATACGTGGCTGTGGCTGTGTTCACATTGGCTGTGGTTATGCGCTTCCACACTGATGTATTGTACTCTGTGCTGTGACTTGTCTGTAGCACCTGCTATATATACAGGTACATGTGCATTCCCCAATAGGAAATGTAGGCCAGTGTTGAGCCAGACTGCCTGTAGCCTGCACAGTGCTTTGCTACATGCCTAGCAGCTTAGTGTACGTACCCAGTGAGATGTCATGTCCAGATACTTGCCAGATGTACTGTTGCCGGTGATGGTGCCAGTTATGCCTGTTAGGTAACAGATACATCCCATTGTGTCAACTGAGGTCTTTACCCCCTAGGGATTGTGTGCAGAGTGTAGAGGCTGCTGAACTATACATCTGCATTACTTACTGTTGATTGTTTGGTATCCTGTGGCCCAGTGTGTCTTCACTATTGTATTATTTGAAGGCCTCGGCCTGAACAGCAACCATCTTACCAAAAACCTTAATTCTGGGTGATTTCAACTAACCAAACATTAACTGGGAGAACTACTCAAGTACTAACTCCCTTGCCCAATGCTTCCTAGAATTTATAAACTCGAACACCCTGGATCAACTGGTCAACACCCCCCACCAGAGGGAACAACATATAGGACCTGGTCATTACCAACATGGGCGACTGGTGTTCCACACCTGACGTCAATCCCTCGCTGGTTAGATCAGACCATAAACTAATCACTCTGGATATTCACATTCCACCCCCAGCCCCAATCAAGGAAACCACCATGAAAAACTTTTCAAAAGCAAACTTCACGTTGCTTAAGACCGAGGTGGAAAGGTTCACAGCCCCCCGCCAATGGACAATGCTGGCCAAGCTGCTGAAACTTATATAAAGGCACTCTATGATCATCTGCAGGAATGCATGGATCATGCTATCTCAAGTAAAACCAAAACTCACTCCTCCAAGAAAAGGAAACCAGTCTGGTGGACCCCTGCCATAAACAGGCAATACAATAGAAGGAGGAAACTAGTACAGATAAGAGCAAAATCCCTAGAAGGAAAGGCATCCCTGATCAGTATCAGCAAGAAACTACGATCCCTCATTAAATCATCCAAGGCTAGCTTCGAAAGAAAAATTGCCAAGGACTCCAAAGATAACCACAAAGCGTTCTTTAGCTATGTCAAGAACCTAAGTGGAAACTCTCAGATCTGCTCTGAGTTGGTGCAGAATGGCACAAAATACAATGAACCGACTGATATTGCCAACATTTTGGCAGATAGGTTCAGTGAAAACTTCACACCCCTCTCAGCCCCTAAAGGGCCCATAACCATACCAGAAGAATGTAAGGCACCGACAACCACTGACACACAGGTTAAAACAGCCCTATCCAAAGCCAAAAACACAGCCTCAATGGGACCAGATGGTGTCCCAGGCTGTGTCTTACAAGAGCTCCAAAATGAATTAACCCCTCACCTAAACACACTGTTCAAACTCAGCCTCTCTACAGGCTACATACCCCAGAGTGATGCACAGCAACAGTTATCCCACTCCACAAAGGTGGCGCCACAACGGACCCTGGGAACTATCGCCCTATAAACCTGACTAGCCTGGTCTGCAAGGCATTGGAGCGCATCATCATGGAACTCATTAACAGAGACATTGGGAACCTCCAAACTTTGGACTCCACCCAGTTTGGCTTTGTTCAGGGCAGATCATGCCTCCTAAACTTGGTGGACTTCTTTGAGACAGTTACCAAGGCATTAGATGAAGGTAAGGAGGTCCACACAGCCTAACTAGACCTCACAAAGGCTTTTGACACCATTCCCCATTCTGGTATTATAGACAAACTCACCAACCTGAACATTAACCCCTACATCATGAGGGGAAAACAGCCAGCAGGACAGGTGTAGACAAACACAAAGGCTGTTCTATGGCCTCTCAATGATGCCTATGAGTAACCTCCCCCCTGGCCTACACAGACAGACTACAGCAGGTCAGGCAGTGGGATGTTAGTTCTGAAGGGTAGGAAGTCAGAAACTAACATGTAGGTAAATCAAAGCAAAGATCTGTAGTACACTGGTATGCCTCTAGTCAGCATGATAGGTTAGAATACAGAATGAAATGGAGTACCTGACATACCAGTACAGTCATAGCAAATGTGTACAAGTGTCAGGTGTGCCCCCACATCCTACATAGTAATGTAATAACAGTCAGATGTGCCCCCCCCAATCCTGTGTAGAAATGTAGAAGTAGTCAGGTGTGCCCCCCATCCTATGTAGAAATGTAGTAACAGTCAGGTGTGCCCCCCAGTCCTGTGTAGATATGTAGACATAGTCAGGTGTGCACCCCATCCTACGTAGAAATATAGTAACAGTCAGGTGTGCCCCCCTCCACAATGTCCCATTGCATGAACTGTGGACCAACACTAACACACACCTGTGATGGAGCGATACCCTTAAGGAAGGTATCAGAGAATGTATGCATAATGTACCGAAGAGGTTAGAATAACAGGGGGGGGGGTGGGAGCATGGGCAGCATGGAATGTGCAGGTTCCGACACCAAGCTGTGCGCCCACACTATCCCTGTTTGCGAACATATACATGGGTGGCTACACACCTGCCCATACACCACAATAGGGTAGATGTCCTGACCCATGGTCCCTGCCCCTGGCTGACCTGTGAGAATCTGTACAGCTGTGAGGCATTGCCACAGCAAGATAAGCCCATACTGTCATGCTGATGGGCATACAAGTATGGGATTCTCTGCCAGTACTGTACCAAGGTGCTAAACCGGATACACAAACCCAGCACCAAGTGTCTGCAGCTCCCCTTCCAGAATGACATAACTTACCATTACTATGTAGGTGTCTGCCCACAATACCGGACACAGTCACAGTCACCCTTGTCCCCCAAAACATCACTGTGAGCAAGAATGTCCACCTGACAGTACACAAGGACAGAAAACATCACTGTGTATAACAGTACATATCTGAATATCTCTGCTAACAGCAGTACCATGCAGCTGGAGCAGCACAGACACAGTCACCTACAGTACACACTATCCCCTGCACAGTTTGTTCCCATATTGCCAAATGATCGACGGATACCCTGCAGAAACAGTATGCTACCTGTAGGTGTACAACACAAAGGTCTGCACTGCAGTGCAAACTACCTGGCCTTGATCCACATATTCAATACAGATGGGCACACTGGCTTAGAGAAATGAAGACAATGTCAGTCAACAACATACAGTCAACAACATACTGAAAGGTCATACTGGGCATGCTCACACACTTAAACAAATGAAGGCCATGACTGCAAACACCAGTGGATCAGACATGTCTGGCAGTTGCAGATGTTAGTGCAGACACTCCTCAGTATGCACCACTCATGCTTTGCAGACACAGTGGATAGGAACAGAGACATATATCTAAGGACAACACACTATAATAAGCCAGAGGTAGATTTACATAGATGTGTGGAAGAGGATGACTATAACAAGGAGCCATCCAGGCCTGTCCCACCCAGCACACAGCTAAAGAGCCACAACCACATGAGGTTCAGATGTCACTCACTGTAGATACTAGCCACTGGTATCTGTCAGCATTACTGACTATGTGGTGCAATTGCTGGCTGTGCAACATGACTGTACAAGGAAGTAGTCATCTAGCAGCTATATAAACATACCTGTGAAATATGACCCTGTGTGTGCCTGCATGTGGTGTGTCAACCTCTAGATGAATGGGTTATGGCCCATGCACACACACTGCCCTCCCCATAGCCCTACTATGGCAAGCCTGCTGAGGTCATCCACTGTGAAATACACCTTTGGGAGAATTGTAGCCCAGTATCTCCATGGCGCATCCTGTAACCGCGCACTGCTGTAGTGTGATAAACTAATTAGTTAGGAGTTCTAATCCCAAACATGGCAAGTGTGTTTGTGTGTCTCTGTCTGTGTAGAGAGCAATGTTTTTTAGGCTAGTCACACTCACTACTATTCAAATGCCCTACTTTGTCAAGGCTGCTGATGTCATGCATTGTGAAATATACCTTTAGGAAAGCTGTAGCCCAGTAATTGCCATGGCGTGTCCTATAACTGCGTACTGCTGTAGTGTAATAAACTAGTTAGGTAAGAGTTCTAATCCCAGATATCGCAAGTGTGTGTCACTGTCTGTGTAGAGAGCAATGCTTTTTAGGCTAGTCACACTCACTACAATTCAAATTACATACTTTTTCAAGGCTGCTGATGTCATACACTGTGAAATACACCTTTTCGGAAAGCTGTAGCCCAGCAATCCCTGTGGCGCATCCTATAACTGCGTACTGCTGTAGTGTGATAAACTAGTTAGGTAGGAGTTCTAATCCCAGACATGGCATGTGTGAGTGTGTGCGTCACCGTCTGTGTAGAGCACAATGCTTTTTAGGCTAGTCATACTCACTACAATGAAATTGTCCTACTTTGTCAAGGCTGCTGATGTCATACACTGTGAAATACACCTTTTGGAAAGGTGTAGCCCAGTAATTTCTGTGGCGTGTCCTATAACTGCATACTGCTGTAGTGTGATAAACTAGTTAGGTAGGAGTTTTAATCCCAGACAGGACAACTGTGTGTGTGTGTGTGTATGTGTGTGTGTGTGTGTGTGTGTGTGTGTGTGTGCCTCTGTCTGTGACGGGAGCAATGCATTTTAGTCTGGCCACACTCACTGCAATTCAAATACCCTACTTTGGCAATCCTGCTGATGTCATTCATTGTGAAATACACTTTGGGGAAGGAGGACTCCAGTAATCCCCATGGTGCGTCCTATAACAGCATCATGCTGTAGTGTGATATAGAGCTCTGGTAGGGGTTCTAGTCCCACACATGTCGCTTGTGGATGTTTTGTGTGTGTTTCAATGTCTGTGTAGGCAGCAATGCATTTTAGCTAACACTCACTACAATTCAAATGCCCTACTTCGGCAATCCTGCTGATGTCATTCAGTGTAAATACACCTTTGGGGAAGGAGTACTCCAGTAATCTCCGTGGCACTCCCTATAACTGTGTAGTGCTGTAGTGTAATAAACTAGTTAGGGAGGAGTTATACTCCCGGACATGACAGGTGTGTGTGTGTGTGTGTGTGTGTGTGTGTGTGTGTGTGTCTGTGTTTGTAACTTGCATCATGTGTGGAGGTGGTTGTGAGTGTGTAACAAATGGGCTCAATGTGGAGCAAGTTTTGCAGATTTCTTATCTTGTGGCCCTAGTATATAACACAATGTCCACCATACAGGGATAACAGATGTGAAATAGCTGAGAGGCTGGGGTGCAAATCCATACCCCTACATGTGACATCAAGGCCAGGCAAAGTTAGCAACCATAGTATTACCCAGAGAACACTCTCAACCCATGTCTCATACACATACACACACACACTTGCTTAGGCAACAACCGCTACGTTGGTAGTACCCTGCATATTGCCCACTAATAGTAACCATGGTGTGATTGCACTGGGCTACAGAGGGCACAGCACCCTGTCCATCTGTCCAATAGGCACATACATGCCGACTGAGCACCTTCCCCATGTTCTTCACTGGACACCTGCAACACCTGTGGTGCTATAAAATGTGACCTACAAAAGACATACCATGCCTGAAAACATGCCCTGTATAGACAGATGCCACAGATAACAGGGAATGCTGGTATCATGCTATCAATGTAGGTGCAGGGTAAACCTGCTGTCCATTACCAGTTCCCACCACATGAGGTCAGGACTGGCACATCTGATGATACTCTGTGTACACAACATAGGCCAGACACCCCAGGTACAGTTCCACATATCACTCTACATGCATATGGGAGGTGTGCACATCCCAGACACCGTCCATGTCATGGACTAAGGAACACATACATGGCAAGCAATTTACAGCATTGGCCACACACAATAGTCACCCAGGTGAGTGGATGGTGAATACAATTCCCACCTGTGTGGGCAAATCCAGAAACTACACCCCTGAGCCCCAATGCAGACCATTGTCATGTGGGCTTATGCCAAGGTATACCCATCACCTAGCCTTGTATAGCACACTTGACCACTACACACCAGTGAAGCAATGCACCCATGCATGTCAGTACTGGCACCCTGTGTGTGTGTGTTGTATGATGCGTATGATCACATTCACGCTCACTACAACCCCCATTGGCATACTGAAGCATGCTGTCCAATGTCAGACACCTCCACATACCCTTTGCCCATATAACCTCTGTATGACCCCTGTGGTGTGTGATACCTGCACAGTAATGTGTTGTGGCAATCTCACTAGTGATGAATCGTATTCCTGGCCCCTGCCATGTGTGTCAATGTGTGTGCATCCCTGTGAGTGTGGCTGTGTTGATACTGGCACATGTTCATGTGGACAGGAACATGTACTACACCTACTATATAGCTACCATATCCCTGTTGCAGATGCCACTCACCATCACACATACGTTTGAGAGCTCCTAAGCATGTAACCTATGTGGTGCATCTGATAACTGCATAGAAATGTGATAGCATGACATAGTCGTCAGGGGTTTGATACCTTGTGCTGGTAGGTGTGTGACACAAACATGCTTACGTTTTACTCTCCCACCCCTCCCTGACTTTACTTTGCCTCTGTCTGCCTTTCTCACTCCCTCTCTGGTGGATGTGGAGATCTACACCTGCTTTGCTTAGGCAGCAGCATGTGTATTTTAATTGATGCTCATGATCAGATGATGACCACTGCATGAATTGCAGCCCTCCTCTAGCTGATTGCATGTGGAACAGCTGTGGTAACATTCCCATTGCCAATTGCATGGAAACAAAATCCAATATCTAGGAACATCATGTTGGTGTTGGGCCTTTTCGTTCACTCTGAGCAGGAACCCATTCTGCTGTTTGGAAAACAGCATCTCAGATGGATTGGGGATTTACCTTTAACAACATACACTGTGGAAACAGGGCAACACACAGGAGGAGGAGGATGTGCCTGACCTGACTACAGACAGTAAGTGCTGCTATATTGCATGTGGAGTAATGTTGGTTTAACAGGGTATGTGTCGATATGGCTGTCTCACATGTTTTAATAACTGCCATATTAGTGCTATGTTTATGAGGGAATCCCATCTGTAGGGTCATCTGCAGACTAGGCAGTGTGTGGTGCCTTTTGTTTCATGTGTTACCCACAGAGCACCTATCTGTGGACTGCAGAAGGTAGTGTGAGGATTGCAGTCTGTAGATGGTGACAGCTGTGAAAGTTACTGACTTCATATCCCTCGTAGGACATATGTTGCCACAAACCTTGTTACAACAGTAAATGTATGAGGTTATCACAGAAACATGCCAATATTGGTCCTGTGTATGTACTTCCAGCCACAACTCAGTCAACCTTTGTACATATGTCATGCAGTAAGAGGTGCATATATGCTGTACACCACAATTAGTGACATCACCACTGATGACAAGCCAGTGCAATAGCAGACTGCCACACATGTTATGTATAGTAGGGGGTTATATCTGATGACATCACCTGGACATTCTGTGGTTGTGTATACAGCACTGAGGTCTGTGTATGTAAGCTGAATGTCGACTGTGTGTATTGATAATATGTACATTGGCCTGTGTACAGACTATTGTAGATGTCATTGTTCTTGGTCCCGTTCTATCTGATGTTACATGCTGCTCCACTGTATGTTACCCTATCGGCTTACATGTTTGTAGGGCCATACACACATGTACCATATCACAGACAGGCATCAGACCACACTGTGTAGCAGCCCAGTATATGTAGGGTTAGTGTGTGAGTGGCACATATGAGGATGGTGTTGGACAAATAGTCCATATACTGTAATATAACGCTAACGTACCATACGTGGCTGTGGCTGTGTTCACATTGGCTGTGGTTATGCACTTCCACACTGATGTATTGTACTCTGTGCTGTGACTTGTCTGTAGCACCTGCTATATATAGAGGTACATGTGCATTCCCCAATAGGAAATGTAGGCCAGTGTTGAGCCAGACTGCCTGTAGCCTGCACAGTGCTTTGTTACATGCCTAGCAGCTTAGTGTACATACCCAGTGAGATGTCATGTCCAGATACTTGCCAGATGTACTGTTGCCGGTGATGGTGCCAGTTATGCCTGTTAGGTAACAGATACATCCCATTGTGTCAACTGAGGTCTTTACGCCCTAGGGATTGTGTGCAGAGTGTAGAGGCTGCTGAACTATACATCTGCATTACTTACTGTTGATTGTTTGGTATCCTGTGGCCCAGTGTGTCTTCACTATTGTATTATTTGAAGGCCTCGGCCTGAACAGTAGCCATCTTACCAAAAACCCTAATACTGGGTGATTTCAACTAACCAAACATTAACTGGGAGAACTACTCAAGTACTAACTCCCTTGCCCAATGCTTCCTAGAATTTATAAACTCGAACACCCTGGATCAACTGGTCAACACCCCCCACCAGAGGAAACAACATATTGGACCTGGTCATTACCAACATGGGCGACTGGTGTTCCACACCTGACGTCAACCCCTCGCTGGTTAGATCAGACCATAAACTAATCACTCTGGATATTCACATTCCACCCCCAGCCCCAATCAAGGAAACCACCATGAAAAACTTTTCAAAAGCAAACTTCACGTTGCTTAAGACCGAGGTGGAAAGGTTCACAGCCCCCCGCCAATGGACAATGCTGGCCAAGCTGCTGAAACTTATATAAAGGCACTCTATGATCATCTGCAGGAATGCATGGATCATGCTATCTCAAGTAAAACCAAAACTCACTCCTCCAAGAAAAGGAAACCAGTCTGGTGGACCCCTGCCATAAACAGGCAATACAATAGAAGGAGGAAACTAGTACAGATAAGAGCAAAATCCCTAGAAGGAAAGGCATCCCTGATCAGTATCAGCAAGAAACTACGATCCCTCATTAAATCATCCAAGGCTAGTTTCGAAAGAAAAATTGCCAAGGACTCCAAAGATAACCACAAAGCGTTCTTTAGCTATGTCAAGAACCTAAGTGGAAACTCTCAGATCTGCTCTGAGTTGGTGCAGAATGGCACAAAATACAATGAACCGACTGATATTGCCAACATTTTGGCAGATAGGTTCAGTGAAAACTTCACACCCCTCTCACCCCCTAAAGGGCCCATAACCATACCAGAAGAATGTAAGGCACTGACAACCACTGACACACAGGTTAAAACAGCCCTATCCAAAGCCAAAAACACAGCCTCAATGGGACCAGATGGTGTCCCAGGCTGTGTCTTACAAGAGCTCCAAAATGAATTAACCCCTCACCTAAACACACTGTTCAAACTCAGTCTCTCTACAGGCTACATACCCCAGAGTGATGCACAGCAACAGTTATCCCACTCCACAAAGGTGGCACCACAACGGACCCTGGGAACTATCGCCCTATAAACCTGACTAGCCTGGTCTGCAAGGCATTGGAGCGCATCATCATGGAACTCATTAACAGAGACATTGGGAACCTCCAAACTTTGGACTCCACCCAGTTTGGCTTTGTTCAGGGCAGATCATGCCTCCTAAACTTGGTGGACTTCTTTGAGACAGTTACCAAGGCATTAGACGAAGGTAAGGAGGTCCACACAGCCTAACTAGACCTCACAAAGGCTTTTGACACCATTCCCCATTCTGGTATTATAGACAAACTCACCAACCTGAACATTAACCCCTACATCATGAGATGGGTTGCAAATTGCTCATCGACAGAACCCACACAGTGAGAGTTGCAGACTCTAGGTCTGATTCTAAACTGGTTGCAAGTGGCGTCCCCCAGGGCTCAGTCCTAGGACCCCTCCTGTTCGGTATATAATTCTTAGAGGTGCAGGCAAGCACAGGAGGACTTTGGCTGATGAAGTTCGCAGACAACTGCAAACTAGGGGCCTTAATTGATTCTCCGGCTGATACAGACACCCTCTAGAAGGGTCTCACTGAGACGGATACCTGGTGTAAAAATCATGGCCTCAAGCTGAATGCCAAAAAGTACATAGTCATCCCCTTTGGAAAAAACAAAGTACCCGCGAACTCCCACATAGGTGGTATTGCCCTAAATACAGAAAAAGTAATAAGGGATCTGGGGACCCAAGTAGATAGCAATCTCTCCTTTGACAATCATATTGCCAAGGTGGTTAGAAAATCCTACGTGGCCCACCTATTCTCAAAAGGGTTCGCATCCTGAACAAAGGAGGTTATTGTGCCTCTCTACTCATCACTTATTTGACCCATTATAGAATACATCGCCCCATTTGGGATTTACCTTACAAGACACCTGCAACAGCTGGAAAGAAAACAAAAGTATCTCACCAAGAGGATTACTGGCCTCAGATGACCTATGCAGCCTGACTAAAGAAACTCCAGCTGTACTCTGTTGCATACTGCTTACTCAGAGGTGATCTCTGCTTGACATACAAGGCCATGTCCAACCCAGAATTGATGGATATGCTCCACCTAAAAAAATAAAGAAATCCCTGAGAGCCACATGCTCTAGGGATATAAACCTTACCACAACGATAAATAGGATGTGCTGGAGGGATGGATTCCTGACCCAGAGACTCCCCATGCTTTCGAACAAGATTCCAATATACATCAGGCAGAGCCCCTCACTAGCACTCTTCAAGAGAAACCTTGACGGGTGGATGGGAAAAAGAAAATTTACCCCTGGGCTCACTGCAGTGGCTCTGCTGGACAGAGGTGCAGGGAACTAATGGATCTGCTGGTCAGAGGCACAGGGAACTAATCTAAGGGGGTGGCAAAAGCCAACACACTCTGGCTAGGCTTATAAATGCCCTTGAGCAGATAGCCTAGTACTTCTGAACCTATGTACTATGAGCATTTGTAAACCTTTCCAGACTACTGTATTAGTATAACTGTTTCACAGTTGCATTACTCTGTTTATATGGATGTCAGTGTCTGAACAGCTGTATGACACGGCATATACAACTGCAATATTACACAAATAAAGGTTTTCCATTTATGCAAGTCTGTGTGTGGTGTTATATCCTATGATCTCTATGTGGGTATATGTTGCAGGCAACGATTGTGATTTGTATGGGTGGCTCATACAGTGTCCAGTTGTTAAGGTGTTAACTGTAGGCATAGTGGCTGTTCCATATTGTGTGCACCTGCTACATATGTATCTTACTGTACATATCTCTGCATGTGTATGTGTAGTCACATCTCTCTCTCTCTCTCTCTCTCTATATATATATATATATATATATATATATATCTGTATCTGCATATATGTGTCTGTGTATATGTATCCTAGGGATGATGATAGCTTCCACATTGTACACTTCCTATGCGAGCCAGACTGTACTGCATGATATGTTACCGAGCCTGACATCATACAGGTGGGATGTAATAACATTTTGTCCCCATGTCATGTCAGTTCCTGGTTATTGGATCTGCAACACTTGGTAATGTATTGCAGGGTGGACATGTTTGGCTGTGGGAGGGTATACCTATTCGTACAAGACGTATAGTGTTTGGGGTCTCTCAACCCCATTAATGGTGCATGTGGACATATATGTATTAGTTATTTTTCCATTATCTACAGATGTATGTCCATATATACCTATATATATATATATATATATATATATATATATATATATATATATACATATATATATATATATATATGTATATATATATATATATATATATATGTATATATATATATATATATATATATATATATATATATATCTGCTTTCATAAATATAACTATGTCTGTATATACTACATATATATATATATTTGCTTTCATAAATATAACTATGTCTGTATATACCTACATATATATATATATATATATATATATATATATATATATATATATATATGCTTATGTATATATAACGTGCTGTATATATTTAGACATATAGAAGTAGACATATATACCTATAGATGTAGGCATTTGCATGTATATATGTTCATATATATTTATATATATATATATATATATATATATATATATATATATATATATATATATATGTATATATTATATATATAACTATATATATATATATATATATATATATATATATATATATATATATATACTTATATATATAAATATGTTGTATCTGTTTAGATATTAATATATTTACACACACACGCACATACATCTATGCGTTGGAATACATTATCTGTACTGTTTAATGACTTGGCTGGATGATATGTTTGGGAATATATCAGGGTTCATAGGTTCATAGGTTAGTATCTAACATGGCTTAGTGGTAAATCACTTTGTCTAAGGTGTGCAGGGTCCTGGGCTTGACCCTTGCAGAGGCTGTTTATTTTGTTGCTGGGCAGAACAAGGGCCGTTGGATACAAAGTGATTAAGTCACTTTTGAGCAGTTGTAAGCAGGTTTGCGTGGGTTTATGTGAAGGTAAGCACTGCTAACTTCTGGTTACAGTTTCTTATACTAAGTTAGCTTAGCCAGTGTAGGCATTGCTTACCTTCATGTGAACAGGCTTAAACCTGCTTACTGCGGCTTAAAAGTGCTTACTCCTGCTTACCCCGTGCTAATTTATTTAAAAGAAAAGAAAACACGGTTGATAGGAAAGTGGTGAAAAAAGGGGCACAAAGAGGGAAAGACAGTAGGGATACTAGCCAGGGATGTGCAGGAAGGGTGTAGGGAAGGTCCATAGCTGCCCATTTCTTCTACAGCAACAGCTGTGCATATGCACTGAATTTGGGAGGTAGGTTTGAACACTCAAACCCTTTGGAGGGGGTGATGACAACAATAATAAGTTGTGATGCCAATTAGACCGGATTACATGTGTCTAGTGGACACATGTAATCTGGTCTAATTGAGGACAACAATAATAAGTTGTGATGCCAATTAGACCGGATTACATGTGTCCAGTGGACATGTGTATGAAATGGACAACTATGTATGGGGCATGATTTTTTGTGGGAACAGATTGCTCTTTTTTTTTTCAGATGAGAGTGGGATGTTGGGGAGGGGTAGTAGGTATATTTGGGGAGGTAGGTTGGGTAGGTTAACAGACAAGACAAACAAGACACATACAGGGTTGGTATATGACAAATGTGGGGGTATTGAGAAATCAGAAGCCGATGAGCCCCCTAGTGGAAACAGTGGGACTGAGTTTGCCACCCATGGGCAGTCACCACTGCACCTTCACAGCCCCGATGGTGGCTATGCTGGGGACTGAGTCACAGAGCCAGACTGATGCTCTAGTTGCAACACACGGCCCACTAGCTGGTGTAGAAGTTCACCAAGCTGCTGGTTGATCTCTCTACGCACCACGACCCCAACCTGGTGACAGGTGCCTGTTCGTGCTTGCTCCTGGGGGGGGGGGGGTGAGCCCCATCCCTTGAGGTGGTTCCACCTGAAAGTTGTGCAGGACCAATGGGCAGGGTGGTCCTGGGTTGGGGCCCAGACATGCTGGTGCCCGGTGCCACGGCCAGCTGAGGTGGGACAGGTGGGTCCACTGGGACCGGCCTTCCCAAGCATGCTATAGTGTTTAGATTTCATCATCATATGTGCATTAGTAATAGTCAACACATTCCAAGGTTAGGTATAACAGCATGCATAAATATTCCCATTAAACCAGACACCAGATATGGAACAGTTGCATAGCATACAGAACACATGCATATATGGGACCACAGTGGTAATAAGAACAACATGCAGGTACATTGATGGCACCATGCCACCAATATTCGAATAATTCAATATAGCACATGCATGGGAAAATTAAAATATTTATCAAACAATTAGACATTATCAGAACATAGGTGAAATTACATACCAGTTGGGGTGGGTATGTTGATTATTGTTGGAGATATGGTTGGGGGGGGAGAAAGATGTCAATTAACAACTAGTATATTCCTGTAGTCCACATTACTTTCCTAGTCAGTGCTGTTATCTGCACCTTACAAGTCTTACTACACTACCCTATAGCCTTCGTTTGGACAGTGATATGGCTGTTGTCATCATTACAAATGAACTGGTGTTACCTGCGGTATACACCTCTTACCTGGTATACCTGTGGAGGGAATGTTTGTTAACACTAACCATCTGTTTCTACACATACTCCCAGATTCCGGGTTGATGTTGTGCACATAGCTATCCAACTCTTTCTGCACAGACTCTGGCCACGTGTTGACCACATGCTGGTGTGCCAGGACATATCTAGAATATTGCCCTCTTCCAACTTTAGTGACCTGACACAAACATATACATGCTTTCCTACATAGTTATATTATGTAGCACAGTGTGGGTGACAGTGAGCAGTGATACTTTATTATTCAGAGAAACTGCAACACTCACAATTCCTTACAATACCAGAGTGAACAGTACCAGTACAGGTTATAATGGTCTTTATTTCTCGGCACAGTGTTCGTATGCAACGTACCCATGGGAGCAATGTTTGTTAGCACTACCTGACTGTTGCCACACAAACTTCCAGATTACACATTAGTATTATGCACATACATCTCACTCTGTTACTGTACACACTCTGATCACAGCTTGACAATATGGGAGTGTGGATAGGACATACTCGAGATATTACTCTCCTAACAGTTTTGGGAGTTGCTACAGTGACAGGTTTGTTCTCATAGATGTTTGACAATCACTTGTATTTCCTGTTTGCTGGCTGAACATCTGGGATCATCCCACAGACTTACCAGGGGGACAGGCAGCATATATGGGCCCATATACTGGACATTCTAGCTTCATCTGTACAGTTGTGGGGTATGATTCTGTATGCAGCCTACATCCACTCCCAGGATTCAGACCATGGCTGTGTCTGCTACAACTTAAACACTGTCCATCACAGTTGTGTCTGCTATATAGATATTGCTGTATATCTCCTATCCACTTTCTGTCTTATTAATCCCCTGTGCTTTTGCATTCTGACCTTGTATTGCAACACTCTTATACAGATATCCTAGACAGTAATATTTTGTAGGACAGTGTGGGCGACAGTGATGTGTAATGCCTCATTATTCGGAACAACTGCATCAGTCGCAGTGCCATACTATACCAATGTAAACAGTACCAGTACAGGGTATCATTCTTGTATGTCTGGGCACAGTGTTGGTATCTGGCAGACCTGTGGGAGAAATGTTTGTTAGCACTACCTGAATGTTCCCACACACAGTACCAGATTCCACATTACTATTATGCACGTACATCTCACTCTGTTACTGTACACACTCTGGCCACAGCTTGACAAGTTGGGGTGTTAATGGGACATACATGGCTTCTTAGTCTCATAAAGTTTTGGGGAATTGCTAGTGTGCCAGCTTTGTTCTTATAGATGTGTCAATCAGTTGTATTTCCTGTTTGCTGCCTATATGCCTGGGGTCATCCCACTGATTTCCCAGGGGAACAGGTTGATAGGCAACAGATATGGGCCACTTTACTGGACATTCTGGACATATCTGTACAGTTGTGGGGTATGATTCTGTATTCAGACTACTACCACTGGCAGGATTCGAACCATGGCTGTGTGTGCTAAACATAACAGCAGTTCACATCTCAGTTGCATGTGTTATTTGGGTTTTGTTGTCTGCATTTTCACTGTTTTCTGTCTATGTGTCTCTCAGTTGTGCTGAATGGCTTCTGGGGATTACACCAGTCATATACAGGCATTCCTACGCATTCAATTTATGGTGCATGGTGTGGGTAACAGTGCTTAATACAACAGTACTATTACATGATTGCAAATCTACATTACCATATGATACCAGAGTATACACATGCAGTCCGGCAGTTAGATCTTTGTCAGGCTGTTATGCTTTTATTTATATACATACTATATGAGACTCTTACTGCCATATTCTCCAGTGTATGCAGTACTTGCCTTGAACAAAACAGGTTTTATACAGGTAATTGATTTACTACTACTGTTTTATTTCCTATGACAATAAATGCATGAGTATTACTGACCTGCCTCGCATTGCAACCTTGCTGGGTGACTGACGTGGGCCTCCTGGTTTGTAGCCCGCTCCATTTCAGCTGTGGGGGACATAAGAGGAATATTTAGCCATACCGATCCATGATATACCTGAGCTGGCAATTATTACACACATAGTGGGGTCATACTTACACACAACTGGAACATCACCTGCCGCTCTAGCCTCTTGGATCCACTGATCCAAGAGGTCCCCCGTACACCGCTTCAGGTCAGCATAGTGAGGCCTGACCTGCTCACCAGTTCGGGGAATGCCAGTGGCACTGGTGAGGTCACAGGCGAGACAGTCCCAGGCCTCTGCCTTATATTGGGAGCCCTGATACTGGCCCTGCAGCAGTCCCTGATCATGGTCTTTGACAAGGAGTCCTGCCATGACTCTGGACTCCTGTAAGCACCAGCACTGCACCTGAAAGCGCACACCTTCTCCCCTTACTGCCATTGTGCCTGCAAGGAGAAGCTACAGCCAGTTATGAGATGTATTCCTGCCTCTTGGGTTTAAGTAGGGCTGATTTCCCACACTTTTCCATGATTGGCCAGTTTTGAAAAGGCTAGGCTATGGACAAACCTGCTTACCTAGGGTTGGGCATTGTTTAAATGGGTATAACACTGGGCACATTGAGTTAGCTGGCCTACGCATTACTTACACCTCCTAAGCTGGCCTGTGCGATGCTTAGCATTGCTTACATTAGACTTTGCATTATAATTCCTTTTTGGCATTGAGTTATTCATTACACCTTATATGTATGCCTGGTATCCATGATTCATGTGTACGTACACTGTATGGAGTCCTTGTGTTTTATTGGGGACAACATTCTATTACAATTACACCTGACTCCTGGGCTTACAGCTTTACTCCAGTTCACATATTTATGTTATGTAGTGGGTTAAGACACATAGATTAGTACTAAGCTAACTGCCCTTGTGAGCCATTTTATGCCTAGCCAGTTATCCCTTGTGAGACTCAAACCCTGTACCTTGTGTTTGTAAGGCAAACACCTTAACCATTAGGCCACCCTCCCAAAGGCATATGTCTTTATACTGATTCCTTTCACAGGTTCAGTTTGGTTTTACTATGGTGAGGACTTGTTTGCTGATGCCTCATTCTTCTGTACTTCTGTGATGGCTTGGTGGTTAACTACTGTGACTGTGGTGTATAGGGTCCTGAGTTTGAGATCTGGATGGCTGTTTATTTTGTTGATGGGCAGAACAAGGGCCTTTGGATACAGAGTGATTAAGGCACTTTTGAGATTTGTAAGCGGGTTTGCATAGGTTGGCACAAGGGTAAGCATTGCTAACCTCCGGTTACATATGCTTACAGAGAGTTAGCTTTAGAATTGCTTAACCTGTGTGCGCATTGCTTATCCCCCATGCAAATGGGCTTAAGCTCGCTTACTAGTGCTTATATATGCTTACTACTGCTTATTGGTGCTTAAATCTGCTCACTAGTGCTTTATATATTATGACACTGACACCTCACATGTGCATTTACTGCAGTACTCCAGTTCATAAATATATGTTATTTAGTGGGTTATTCAACAAAAATATTAGTCATAATGTGCTTTGCCATGGAAAATGGTATGTGCTGCAGTGGGACTCAAACCAGGAATGCCTGCTCGTAAGGCGAATGCACTGCTAACTACACTATTGCTATGCTGCTTCATTTGCATATATCTTCCTTGTTATTCTCTTCAGCCATTTAAGCTGCACTAACCATAGCTAAGCAATGGGCACACCCACGCACCTACGTTTAGCTTTAATCGATTAAAAAAAAAACACTGGTTTGTTCATTTTATTTCTGTATACTTTTGCTGTTGCACATGAAGGATGGGGATATGCGGACACCTATGAGCGGTCTCGCTCATTTCTTACCCCTTTTCTGCTGTTCTTCATTGGGGGGCGTGTATATTCTGAGAGCTCTGCTCTCAGACACGCCCCCTGCACTCTTATGCACTCCTTGTAAGATTAGGAGCTCAGGCAGCGTGCCTCATCACTATGCATGGCACACTGCCATCCTGCTCCTAAACGGCCGCCTCCATGCAGGGCTAAGCTAGTCCTGCACGGAGGAATAGTAAATCCAGGGGTATATCTTGACTTATATTCTCATTTTATTTTACCTACATTGTGAATTGTTCTCCCGAAATATGATAATGTTCTACATGATTTCATCTAGAGCAGCTGCAGCAGCAATAAATAAATGTTTGTATGTTTAATTTGTATTGTGTCTCAACCATAAACTAATGTATAAAACATAAACTGATGGTGTTATGACTGGAAGATCATTGTTTTTAAGTGCAATTTAGACAAATATCTTTTTAGCTCCTAGTTAAATGAAAGTAGCTTACAAAAGCAGAAATGTTGTTGTGTCTTTCGGCTTTTCCCGGTTAGGGGCCGCCACTGTGGAACTCCGGTCCGCTAATGATTGGCAGTAGATTTTACATGCTGAGTTGCCAGCCCTGACGCACAACCTTCAACAAAGGTACACCCATTCATGCATGTCTTCACACAGAAGACGCTCTAGCTAAGAATCGAACAGGACAACATTTTACTGTGAGGCGACAACGCTACTGCAGCACAACCACCGCAGTGTACAAAAGCAGAAATACCATGCCTAATTCACTGCCAAAGGCATTTTACCTTAATTAAACTAAAGATCTAAAGTGGTAAATAGTTCATTCAACAAATTAAGTTGGTGATATTATATAGGAGTTATTATTAAAGAATACATTATTTAGTTTTAGCACTCTGTCCTAAGTAGTAACTTTAAGCAGATAAGACAGTGAAATTTCCAATACAAATTTTGTTATATTGTGATAGATGCAATATGATTTTTCTGTCTTAGCATTTTACTGTTATGATTTCACTGTTATGAGTTGACAAAAAATAGCTCTAGCTTAGGTACTTAGGTAGCTCAATATGTAATAGAATATTCCAGAATGTTTCTGCACCTCTGTATTCTCTCATAGTTTCAGGTATCACAACATTATCTCACACTTGTTTATAATTACGTTGCAAGCACCAGAGTAAACAGAAATGCACAGGCACACAGATAGACACACACACACACACACACACACACACACACCAACCAAGCTGTTGCAAACAGTATATATCAAAAGCCAAGTTAATATTTATATTAAATGTTAAGAGAATGAAAGTCCTTGGCATTCTTCCCTTCATGTATTAGCTAATGAGAGGTTTATATTGCAAGCAGAAGACTTACAATCACCTGCGGGATTTGATGGTATAATGCCCTTTGACCTTCCATTTAATGCTCCTTACTATGGAAAACAACTTTATAGCAGACATAGCAATGACTGCTTGCATAATTACACCTTGCGGGGTATACAAAGATGTCATTATCATTGTTGTCCTCTAATTTTGGACCCTACAAATGGTTACTATGAGCTCAGTGGGTTAGAGTCTGAGAAAGATTTGTGTTTGTGAACATTAGTATTGCTGGTGACAATAAGCAGCTTACATCATCTGGTTAAAATATGTTATTGGTATGTGCTACTAAACACTACTCTGGTTTTGGTTGGCCTGAGTGCTAAATATTGCTAAACTGTACTAATGCACCTAATTTCTACTCAGGAAGCATGTTGTTATTATGTCAGACTTTATTTTCTGTCCTGCATTTCCTTTATTTAGGCTGTGCATTGCCTTAATTCTAGAAGAAAATTTACATTTGTTTCTCTCATCAGTTGTCACATACCTTGCATTTATTAAAGCTAGTGTATGCTTACTGTAAATTGCTTATAAATTATTATATTTTTAATACAGTGTTATAGTTAACTTGTTTTATTGCTTTGTCTATACAGTGTATTGATTTACTGATGTTTTATTTTCTGTTTGCATATTTGATGATATTATATTTTTAATGTATAACTGGGCCTTTACTCTATGGGACTCTAATGAAAAGGAGTTTATCCTTTTTAGAACTTTCTTAGTTGACAAATATCAACAAACAAATAAACAGGAATTGCTCAGACCTGCTTGTATCATGACATGAAGGTGCCTGTCATTGTGCCAGTATAAAGCACTCTTAAGGCAAAACCAGCAGGTGTTTGATTATAGATAGTGCTGGTACCACTCTATTTGTCATGGATCATAAGGTTTAATCTTTAATGAAAGTCAGCTGTCTCCTGTCTTAGTTTTCCTTATTTTATACAGTTTGTAGTTTAGAACTAGCTTAACACTGCAGAAGAATAAAAACAAATGATGTAAGGGTTAAGCCTTATTCCATGGCTTTAGTCTTCGGCTAATAACACAGATCCCTGTGGATGCAACAGACCAATGAACCATTGTTGTGAGCTTGCTTATTAGTGGTAAGAAACAGAGGCTGTAAAGAGTTTGCTTGCAAGAGAATAGCAAAACCTTGAAATCATGAAAGAAAAAAAAATCCATGAGCAATGCAAAGGCTTTGTTATCTTGTATCTACATTTATTTTTTCCCTCTAAATTAGTTCTCCAAAGAATTCTGTCTCCACTGTCATTTTTGCTGTTTGCCATGTTCTCAGATTTTAAGCATATCCAGTAAAGATGGCAAACCTTATGCTGAATATAGACCGAGTCCCCACATGAAACTTTAATGCAAAACTCTTCCCATTACCTTAACGTATATCTTTATTGACTTAACATGTATACAAATTAATCAGTGGAATTTTGAACTTTATTTTGATACTACACTTCAGTAATTCTCAGCTACATTGTGCACAAGGGGATATGATACAAAAGCGCTTTCATAGTATTTACACAAGACATTGTGTCTGTTTGCATTTTAAGTGCGCATACCAACTAAACACTGCAGTTCCTTTTCAGGGGCAACCTAGGTGACATGTCTAGTTAAATGACTTGATCAGTTACTCAGTAGGCAAGTGGGGAATACAGGACTCAAACACAAGACTACAAGATTAACTTTTTTAGCAGGATCTAGCTAGGCATTTTGTAGCCAATATATCTTTAGTAATCTGATTAGCTTAGTATTTGTCATTCAGTACACAAGTCACACAGAATAGCACTTGCTATGTAGATAAAAACAGAAGGATACAAATGCACAGTATTTCTTTACAGATAAAAAGTATTTTATAATACTCATACTACGCATGTACCTTAACTGAGCACAAGATTTGGGGTATTACATGTCCTTTTCTTGTCTGAGCAAGCAGCTACACCTTAATTAGATTTGAAAAAGGCAATATTCCAACTTCCTACAGAAGTATTTGATTGCAGACATAGACTCTGTTTTTCATTGTGGCGCTATTATACCTGTGCTTCCTACATACAGCCAAGGCTGTCCTGTTGCATTCTTTGCTATTTCATCTGCTTGGCTAATATGCAGGTAGCCTGCAAGTACTGCATATTTCTTCAAGTTTTGTTCTCTGCTCCTGTTTGTGCTCATTTTTATTTAAGATCTTTCTGTCTGTCTTTTTTTCCTATTTTACTACCCTCTTACCATGCGTCGTTTTTGAGTTGTTTATGTGCTATATTGTGCTACTTGTCCAAGCTTAGGTTCATAGGTTCATAGGTTCATACTAGGCTATCTGCCCGAGGGCATTTACAAGCCTAGCCCATAGTTTTGTGGCTTACGCCACCCCTTTAGTATGGGGAACTATACCCATTATTTTGCTGTGCCTCTGTCGAGCAGTGACACTGAGGTAATCCCTGGGGTATATCTGCGATCTCCCATCCATTGGTCAAGATTTCTCTTGAACAAGGCCAGCGAGGTGCTCTGCCTCACATATACCGGCATTTTATTCCACAGCATAGGGAGTCTTTGGGTGATGAATCTATCCCTCCAGCACGTCCTATTAATAGCCGTGTCGAGGTTTAAGTCTCCCGCCCTTGTGGCTCTGACGGAGAAGCATATTCATCAAATCTGGGTTTGACATGGCCTTGTATGTTAGGCAAAGGTCACCTCTGAGCAAGCTGTGTACTGAATAGAGCTGGAGTTCTTTCAGTCGGGCAGCATAGGACAGATGTTTGAGACCCTTTATCCTTTTGGTGAGGAACTTTTGTGGCCTCTCCAGCTGCTGCAAGTGTCGGGTCAGATACATTCCGAATGGGGCATTGTACTCAATCATTGGTCTGATGAGTGATGAGTATAGGGAGACTATGACCTCCCTTGATCTAGATGAGAATCCCTTCATGATAAGGTGGACAATGTAGAAGGTCTTCCTAACTACTTTAGCTACATGGGTGTCGAATGACAGACTACTATCAACCTGGGTCCCCAGGTCCCTGATAACTTCTTCTGTGCTCAGTGGATTGCCACCTATTTGGTAGCTAGGGTAACCTTGTTTTCGAAGGGTATGACTATGCATTTTTTGGCATTTAACTTTAGGCCATGGCTCTGGCACCAGTTATCCGTTTCTGTGAGACCCTTCTGAAGGATATCTGTGTCAGATGTGTTTTCTACTATGGCCCAGTTTGCAGTCATCTGCAAACTTTGTCAGCCATAACCCTCCTGTGTTTGCTTGTACTTCGGAAAAGTAGATGCCAAACAAGAGTGGGCCCAGGACTGAGCCCTGTGGTACACCACTTGTGACAGGCTTTGAGTCTGACATGGCGCCAGCAACTCTGACCCTGTGGGTTCTGTCACTCAGTCAGTTTGCAACCCATCTTGTGATGTATGGGTTAACATTTAAGCTGATGAGTTTTCAATGATACCAGTGGGGTATTGTATCGAAGGCCTTCGCCAGATCGAGGTAGGCTGTATGGACTGCCTTTCCCTCATCAATGGCTTTGGTGACTGTTTCGAAAAAGTCAACCAAGTTTAGAAGGCATGATCTGCCTTTGACAAAGCCAAACTGGGATGGATCCAAAGTCTGCAAATTCCCTATGTCTTTATTTATGAGGTCCATTATGATCCTCTCCATGGCTTTGCAGATAAGGCTTGTCAAGCTAATGGGCCGGTAATTTCCAGGGTCGGTGGAGGCACCGCCTTTGTGAAGTGGGACCACAGTTGCAGTCGCCACTCCTGGAATGTATCCAGAGGTAAGACTATGATTAAACAGCTGTCCTAGCTGTGGGTTTAATTCCTCGTTGAGTTTGTGGAGCACACAGCCGGGGACACCATCAGCTTATCTCCCTAACCTCTTCTACAGCTCTCAAATCCTAACTAACGTACAGTCCTCTCTACTTTACAAACTCAAAACCAACTACAACAAAGTAGCTAGACTTGCAGCTAATCTGCCTACAGAATCACACCACGGTCATATTCTCCAAACACTCAGCTGGCTAGAGTTTGCTAACAAACTCTCATTTCTCAACTTCTCATCATCCACTCTATCCTGACGAAGCCCTCCTTCTGCCCTAGTATATCCTCTCTTGTTTCCCTCTACACTCCCCCCCACTCCCTTAAATGCTCAGACCAATGTCTGCTACAGATTTATAAACCTAAAAAAAAAATCTGTTGGACAAAACCTCCACAACTACTTCCCCGCTTCCCCACTCTTTCATGGAAATAAGCTTCCTACGACCCTCAGAAATATTACCCATGCTCATGAAGTCACAAAAACTCTCAGGAATTACCTATTCAGCACCTGGTCCTGTCACTGCAATCATCCAACTTGAAACCTTCCCTCTCCTGTATCATTTTCTCCTTTCCCCCCTTTCCTTCCTACTTCCTTTCCTACAATTATGCTACCTATTCTAATATCCTGTCTATCACAACGATAGAGTGCTCCATACCCCTTCAGTTCCTAGCTTTTTGTAATCTGTTACTCGTATCCTCCATTCTACTACCTTTCTATATTATCAACTCTCACACTGTACCATGCCAAACAAAATGCTATGAATTTCATAACAGACCACCAATAGCAATTTTTATGCATTTTTGCCACTTTGTAGTTACCATTTGCCTCAATACTTGCTACTGAGTTGAATGCCTCATTTGCTAAAATCTCCTGCTTGTACTGTAATGGACATCTGCTTAACAGTGTATTGTATAAACTTTTATTGCGTTTATTGTATTTTACTTCACTCCTGTGAATTTTTTACTTGCATAATTTGTACTGTGTAACTTTTCTCCCCAGGCCTCCACTGAAAAAGGGAACAAGCTCAGTCAGACTATCCTGGTCAATAAATGTCAAATATTATTCAGGGTCTGTTTTCACCTAATTTCTTTAAAGTCTTACTGTTTAGAGGAATTCACTGTCCTCAGACATACATCGGGAACCTTTTTCTACTTGATGTAGGCTTCGTTTCACCCCAGCTGATTGGATCTCACTGTCATAAATAGTCATGTTCCTCATTACCTGTTCCAGTGGGTTGTTTTTGACCATTTACATTGACTTTCTTATCTCTACTCAGGTAATGCAGGATTGTTTATAACTGGACCAGGTCCTTGTTGAAGACTCACTTTTTCACTTGGTCCTACCCATTTCCCTGAACTGTAACAGAATTTATCATTATCTCTGCTCGAACTAGCTGGCCCTTACTTCACTTTTATTTAATTTCTCATTTAACAATTGCTTATGATGTTTGTATATATCCATTGCAGCTACATAACTGTAGTTTTTTCTTTTGCATCCATGATTCTTTCTAGTGATAAAATGTTGCATTGTCCTACAGATGCTTTTGCAAATTTGCAGTTATCAAGTTAGAAACAGCATATAAATACTGCATATCACGGTAATGGCTATAAAAGGACGCAGTAAATATTTTAATCAGCACACAGGCTGTGGTGGAAAAGTATTGTCAAAGCAATTTATAGCTCAAACACATTATAATAAAACGTTTTAGTGTAAATATGCTTAGTTATGCTGAGTACATGGTGTGGGTGTGTGTGTTTGTGTGTGTGTGTGTGTGTGTGTGTGTGTGTGTGGGTGTGTGTGTGTGTGTGTGTGTGGACGGGTATGTGTGTGTGTGTGTGTGTGTGTGTGTGTGTGTGTGTGTGTGTGTGTGTGTGTGTGTGTGTGTGTGTGTGTGTGTGTGTGTGTGTGTGTGTGTGTGTGTGTGTGTGTGTGTGTGTGGGGGTGGGTGTGTGTGTGTGTGTATGTGTGATTTTACACTGTCTTATGCTTACTATTCATTTTTTTCAATTAGCACTTAGTTAACAACTCTGTGATCCCATGTTACTGCTCACCACATGCTTGCCTTTGCTTCCTTTACCACATATCTCATTTGCTTCCTTTTATTTAATTAACCTTCACATTTTAATGTTTTTATGGGCTATTGCACATGGTTTCCTTGATTTTTGTTGCTATAGTGGTGACCTGTAAATCAGTTAACATTTACCTTTCACTTTCCACTTCAGGTCTATATGTTTGCTCCCTTCAGTCTTGCCAGATCCTCCTTATTCATCAAACCATCCGGTATCACTAAAATAATATCCAAAGATTCACAGAGAGGTAACTTATGGAGTCTACCACTAGGTTTCTCTTCTGATAATTCAGTTTTCTTGCCCTCTGTCTGAAGCTCTTGCCATATATATGTGTCTGATATAATATTTCCTAACGTTTTGGAGAATTTCATGACAGAAGGTGCAGCATTTTAGATTTAATGCCAGTGACCTTCCACTTAAAATGCAAATTGGGTTTCTTTCTTTCTTTTTTGTTTGTTTTTGCACATTTTTGTCCTTTGCACCTACTGACCATTAGGTCACTACCATGGCTGCTATCACTGTTCATTACCCTGTTGGGAGAAGAACACTGCCTTACCATACCCATCAGCCAGGCAACAATAAGTTTTTGTTTTTTCTTTTAAACCCTTGCAGTCCTCTGTGTTTTCTTGCCATGATGTCCCCGGGGAAGGGCATGCTGTAGAGTGCCACAAGATCTTGAGACCCATTCCCATGAATGATGCCTTGAGTGACCCACATAGCCCCACCTCTCTTGAAGGCAGATGCCTCTGTCCATCTCCAGTCTCCTCTGGGATTAAGTATAAAGCTCACCCCAGAACATATGGCCCCAGCCCTCTCCCTTTTGGGAGAAGTGAGCAGGCCTTACATTTTCATTCCTCTCCCTCATCAGCTGGCTCCTCCTGCATTTGGTCATTAATCAAATCATGGCCATTAGGTCATATTTACAGCTTCATCCCTCTATGCCACGGAATGGTGCAGGTCAGATAGTTTTACTAATCACACAGGTCTGTGTGAAATAGTTTGTCTGCTGTCTGTTATTGTCTGTTGATACAAGTCAGAGTTCTGAATGCACTATGGCCATTTGACCTATTTCATGGTTTGTAGTTTAGGCTGTTATTAATCTGTGTCTTACAATACTTTCTATGCCATAATGTTTTAGACGATCTTTTTTAAGTCAGCTTAAGCAAGGAAATAATTCCTACAGCATGATGAAGAGTGAAATCCTGATTTTATCATTCTCTAAAGCTATTTTTGGATAGAGTACTGTTCTCAAAGCACTGAGAGTCAACAACCAAAAATGTAATCCAGAAGGCATAATGGTAATGTTGTATGGGAAAAACATAAAGCTGTGCTGTAGACAATGTATATTAGAAAAATAATCTGATTTAGTGAATGTCCTGCTTACAAAATATTCCATGCTGACAAACTCCACTTGTGCATTTTCACATATTCTTGAGTATGGCATTCATAGGAGGAAGCACACAAAAGCAAAGAGCAGGTAGTGATATTTCAGAATCATTCTATGTCATGGGCTACCTCTCATTTTAGAAACAGCCCCAGATAATTCTGTTTTTTTATGTTTCCTTACAGATGTAAAACGCGGTCAATCAAGCATACAGAGCTGCCATGTGGTAGTCCATTTTTTAGAATTAGTTTGAGTTAGATGATATTTTCCATTTATGAAACATTTTTGTACAAGCCTTCTATTCTTGTATTTAACCACAGGAACATTATATTGTCATGGAAACACAGTACTAACATTTGTTACTACTATTTTCAAAGCTCATACTTTAGAGGGTGTGTTCAGAATGTGCCATATACACATATATTCCATTACTTGCGTTTTACCACAGGTTTAATTTTTATTCATTCAAAAGTAAACTGCAGTGTGGACAGTTATGCTTTAGAATGATTCTGTTTTGAGGTGATGCTCACATTCTGGAATATTCCCTGCAGTGATATACTGTTTTATGGGCTTTGCCACAGCTATACTTTTCATTCATGTGAATACATAAAACTGTAATATGAGGAATGATGTATAACAGTCAGGATGATGTTTGCAGTAGTCTCAGTAGTTCAAATGGTAGCACACTTCCTTTGGTGCTGGAAGATCAAAAGGCAATGGGTTCTATTCCCACACTAGGCACCTGGATTACTTTTCCAATACTGACACTCATATGTAGCATGAAAAGGTTGCTGCACTTCTGAGTGTGCCATCCTTAGGACAATATGTTAATTCAAGGACCCATTAGCCATGGCACTTAATGAAAAGAGTATAGAGGAAGTGCCCTGATGCCCTGGCCATATTTCCCCTAATCAGATCTGTGAAACTAACTTGGACAACTAAGTGTAAATAAATTAATTGATTAACACTGTATGCAACTGAAATGGCCAAGTATGCTATAAGTCCCATGTACCATGCCCTACATGCTGCAATAAAGTCCCTCAGATTCCTGTGAATGCTATCCAGATGTGAAAATGGAGATCTATGCCACAGTGCACAATTCACAAACCTCTGAACTGCATACTGTATTGTGGAATAGGGACACATATTTCCAGGAGTTGACTTAACGTGAGTTACAGCAGGCTGGCTCCTAGTGAAAAAGAAATTGTGATATGTTGCACAGCATGTTGTTGTTTGTCTTTCGGCTTTTTCCCTGTAAGGGGTCGCCACTGCAGAACTCCAGTCTGCTAATGATTGGCAGTAGATTTTTACAAAATGCTGAGGTGCCAGCTCGACACCCAACCTTCAACGAAGGCATGCCCATTTACGCATGCATGTCTTTCGAATGCTACCCAACCCGCGAGGAGGGCATGCAGACTCCACACAGAAGGCACTCCCAAGCCAAGCCGAGAATCGAACGGGAGAACCTCTTGCTGTGAGGTAACAATGCTACCGCTGTACCACCGTGGCTTAGCATATATGTTGCACAGCATAACACAGCAGCTATTGCATGTGGAAGATGTCCTATAGATTTGGAGGTGGGCTGATGGAGGGAGGGGGGCAATCCTTGACAGGATGTCCTATATAGCTTAAGCTACTGTAGCAGTGATTTAATTTAGAACATGTACATTAATATCCCTTCATTTTATGTTATATTGAGAGTCATTCAAAGAAATGATGTCATTTTTAGCTGTGTTATATGTTGCACAGCATAACACAGCTAAACATTACATTATCATTTCTTTGAATGACTCTCCATATAACATAAAATGAAGGGATATTAATGTACATGTTCTAACTTAGATCACTGCTACAGTAGCTTAAGCTATATAGGACATCCTGTGAAGGATTGCCCCCCTCCATCAGCCCACCTCCAAATCTACAGGATATCTTCCACATGCAATAGCTGCTGCTAGCATAAGGAACATAAGATATAAAGAGCAATTCTGATAACACACTTCAGTTCTTTCTTGTTCCAAAGAATGAGCGCATGTTACAGAACTTTGGAGATTATCTATCAGTTAGGCTTTCCTGGCTGGGTATATAAGTTCTTCATTGGGGACCACCTTCCAATTCTTTCTAAAAGAAGGGAACCACAGCATATATAGATTTTTGCTTTGTTAGCTCTGGTGTGGGAGTTTCCTGTCCAGAGGCTTTCTTCCTCTTTTTGATCAGCCTTTTCATTGCTACTTTTTCTAAAAGGATATTTGATTTTCTGCATCGTTCCATATTAGTTAATTTTTATTGCCAGTAACTTATTTTGGGTGTTTTGCAGGGACATCTGCTGTTAGTCTACCTGTGCTGAGTTTTCTTTTTCCACTTCAGCATGAACCTTGACCCTTGTAAATCAATTAATCCCTCCCTGGTCCGCAAGAAAAAAAAAATCTAATAGAGAAGCTTTGGTTTTTAGTCCAGCTCATGTGCCTCATTCACTGGTAAAAGACAACATTGTGACCATGAGTTGTTCCTCAGACCATTTATATTTTTCTCTTGGTCCTTCTGGTGTTGCTTCTAGAGATACCACTAAGAACAAGAAGGCTGGCATGTCCTCTGCAGCTGTTCAGATGCCCTTTCTGAGAAAGGGAGAAGCACTCTTGCTGGCTGTGGGGAAGGGATCAGGAAATATTGCTCTGTTACGTTCTTTTGAGCAATGTTTTTCCCATGGAAGGGACTGCTCATGCAGCTTTTCATTTTCAGAAAGCTCTCCCAGGAAGAAAAAGCACAAGGCTAAGCATATTTCTCTTCCTTCTCTTTCTAGAAATAATTGGATGCAATTTGCTAAAGGTTTATTTACAGTTTTCTCCTATGAAAAAAAGAAGGGTACTTTTCCATTAAACCCCTACCACGCTGTTTCGCTGCCAGATCGGCATGTCTCGCCTTTATTTTTACACAGACATGCATACTGAACAGAGTACATGCTGGCCAGTATTATATTTATGTATACTTTGTCTGACCTGATAGTGGGCCGGATTCATGAAGGCTTGCACTGAGTCTAAGAGTAGTGTAAGCTGGCAGACAGCCAATATGTCTGCTGAGCGGTCCAGCAACAGCCGGCAGGGGCGTGCATGAGAGCTCCTAAAACTACTCTTGCACGGACAGTGTTATGTTATGCAAATTACCTCATTTGCTGCTGAAAGCTATGCAAATGAGGTAAATTTGCGATCCAGGAAACACTAACCTGTCTGTGGAAGAGTAGAGTTATTTGCAGAAATGTACTCCGTTGGTAACGGAATACCGTTCTGCAACTAGCAAAACAGAGCTATGACAGCTCCAAATGCATCCAGTTGAGGAAGCATGCCAATGGCCAAATATAAGGCCATTGGCATTTTGATCTGTTGAAAATTAATAAAAATCAATTTTTTTCCCCGATCTCCGATGTTTAAGCATAGCGCTGTGCCGCACAAATGTGCGGCACTTTAAAAACCAGAAAATAAAAAAAAAAGCCAAAAATAGGCATTCTTATTAAAAATATTCTTCTGCCATGCAGGTGAATGGCAGGCTGAAGACAACATAGCTACTGAGTAGTGGTTGCTAAGGGGGGAAGCTCAGTTTTAAAGATGTAACCAAGCATTAGTAGACAATCCTATGCAAATGAGGATAAGGATAGTGAATCCCAATTTTCCCTGGCATGTGAGCCATATCCCTAGAGTGTAAATGTAGGAGTAGGGGAGTAGTAGAGTAGAAGATAGGTGACATCATGAGGGGGTATGTATGAAAGACTGTAAGCTCATTGGAGCAGAGTGGCTTGTGTTTGCTGTGAGTTACTCAGGACTGGAAGAGGCGTGTCTACAGTTGTCTTAACTGAAACCCAGAAACCGAAGGTGTACGCCGTGGATATCACTGAATTTTCTTGCAAATGTGCTTACACCGTCTGCACGTGTGCGCCTGTAAACCCGTCTAAGCCTATGCGCGCGTGTGCACTTGTGTTTGCGCTTGTTTGCGCGGCGCTGCCCCCTGTGGAACAGAAAGGGAAAAGGAAGGAAAAGAAGTAGTAGGAAGTTAACCAAGGAGAACTAGCAGAGCTGCCAGGTGAAATCAATCAGAATCAGTCAATTACACAGGCAGTACACTAGCCCAGCCCAGCACTTAAAACTCTGCAAACAACATTCCCCCATGTTTTTCTCAGAAACACTGCAGTATACAAAGAGAGTGAAAACTTAAAAAGCTTAACTCAGACAAAAAAATTTTAGGGGCTGCCATTGCTATTATAAGGCAACATGTGCAAGATGCTGAGGGTGGTGCCATTGCGAATGCTGCTGAGCAACCCACAGTGAGGAGACAGAGAAGAGTGTACAGACCCAGGGTAACCTACCAGGGGCTACATGAGCTGGAGATAGTGGAGCGCTATAGAGTGGACAGAGACCTCCTGCAGCAAATTGTTGAGCTGTGCAGGCCACACCTCACACACAGAACCAACAGAGGGGAACCTATCTTAGTGGAAACCAAGGTATGTGTTGGCCTAAGAATACTAGCAACAGGTACCTTCCAGAGACCAACTGGTGATATGATGGGGATTTCACAGGCATCAGCATCCAGGGTACTGCACCAGTTTCTGAATGCCATGTCAGCACATGTCAGTGATCATGTATATTTCACCAATTCCCATGAGGCATTGGCCAGCAATATGTGTCTCTTCCAGCAAATAGCGGAATACCCTGAGGTAGTGGGTGCAATTGACTGCACGCACATACACATCAAAGCACCAGCCGGTGAGCGGGGTAGGGCCTACATCAACCGCAAGGGCTTCCCCTCCATCAACTGCCAGGTCATGTGCGATGCCCAGGGCATAATACTGAATGTGTGCCCTGGCTGCCCTGGAGAGCTACCACGATTCCCATATCTGGCATCTGATGCAGCTGTACCAGACATTTGCCAATGGGGACATCCCTGACAGTCACCTAGTGGGGGATGCTGGATACACACTGGAGCCGTGGCTGATGACACCCATCAGAAATGCACACACACACCTGAACAAGAACTCCATAATGAGGCACATGCACAAACACGAAATGTAATCGAGCATGTGTTTGGGATGCTCAAGTCACGGTTCCGGTGCCTGGACACATCTGGAGGAGCCTTGCAGTACTCACCAACTACATGTACCCAAATTGTCATGGTATGTGCCATGCTACACAGTATGATCCTGCGAAAACAGCTGCAGCAGGAACAGCATGGGGCAGGGCCAAACAGCCCCCCATCATTGCCAAGGCCATCACAGGCACAGCGTGACTTGGAGGAGGAACAACTTGAGCCTGCCCCAGTAGGCAGAAAGAGGTGTGCCCAGTATGCCTTGGCCTTGGCAAAGAGGCAATGCATAGCACATACACTGGCTCAGTAGGAACCCTGGAAATTATACCTCTCTCTGACTCGCACATAAAATAAAAGGGATGCCTAACTTGACACTACCTGTTTTCAAACATGTATAGGGAGTGTACTATGTGCATCCAACATATGCAGCCCTGCAGCACCACCTGAGGCATGATTGCCATGTTTTAAGCAATATAAAGCAGTGCTAATCAGCTTTTACCACTGTTTAGCATATTTAAGCAGAATTGCACGGAGCTGTGCACCACGCAAACTAGTGTAACGTTGAGCAACATTGGGCAACGTTGGGCAATGTTGGGCAAAGTCAGGCAAAGTCGACCAAAGTTGGGTAAACATGCTCACACCTGCCTTACTGTTCCTTAACCAGTCAAGTCTGCCCAGCAGGAAAATAAAAAGCAGTGACAGGGCTCGAACTCAGGATACTGTGCACTATAGTCACAGTACTGAACCACTAAGCCATGACAGCATTTCACTGGCACAGACACAGCAGGACAATTGTAGACTAACGCAAACACAAACAAATGCTGTAGCATGCCCTCTGAACATCACCCCAGGCCTATGCAAACAGATAACAGCAGGCCAGGCAGTGTGATGTGGGTTGGATAGGCTATGAAGTCATAAACTAATATACGTAAAATTGGAAGCTAAGATCTGTAGTACAGTAGTATGCCTCAAGCCAGTACGATAGGCAACAGTACAGACTGAAATGGAGTACCTGACATAGCAGTGCAGGCATAGCAAATGTGTATACGTGTCAGGTGAATCCCTCATCCTATGTAGACCCACAGTAACAATCAGGTGTGCCCCCCTGGGTAGAAATGTACAAATAATAGCTGTCCCCCCTGTATGTAGAAATGTTGATAAGTTATGCAAAGTGACTCATGGAAGCCCTGCAGGCACAGCATGCTTCCTGACGATGTACAACACAAAGGTGAGCCCTGAAGTGAAAACCAACTTGATTTTTCACACACATATAGGATATATGACCATACTGGGCATGCTCACACACTTAAACAAATTTAGCAAATTTCAGTCAGCAACATAATGAAAGGTCATACTGGGCATGCTCACACACTTAAATAAACAAAGCAAATGTCAGTCAACAACATACTGAAAGGTCATACTGGGCATGCTCACGCACTTAGGCCATGTCTGAGTACAGCAGTGGGCCACACAAATCTGGCAGTTGCAGTTCTTACCCCAGAACTTGTCACTATTCACCAATCCTGCCTTGTGCACACAGTGATATGAAAACAGACTCATAATATATTGGATTCCTGTCATAATCAAACTATGTACTACAAGTACTTAAGTTGTTCAAAGAAAGTGAAAATTCAAAGAAGATCAATAAACTCTGATCAGCATCATCAATAAACAATGAGCACTCCTAACATTATCCAATCCATGTTCTGGCAAAAATATTGTCAAAGAGTCCATAGAGAATCATGAAGCTTTCTTTCGCTATGTTATAAATATCAATGAATATCAATATCAATAAAGAGCATTAGTGGCCTGAAATACATGCCATACACAGGCCGTCTCAAAATGCTCCAGCTGCACTCTCTCACATATCGCCTACTCAGAGGTGATCTCCACCTAACATACAAAGCTATGTCAAACACAGAGCTGTTGGACATGCTCCACGTAAAACACTCACAATCCCTCTGCTGTTCGGCCACAAAACCCAGAGTGAAATACAAAAGGAAGGGGTGTATCCATTTACCTTATGGATACCCACACCTTCAGGTTAGTGGCACAGCATGAGGCCTTGGAGACCATGCAAGTGCAACTAACATTGGGCAAAGCTGCTTATCAGATTGTAGCATGCTACAGATCACCTACCTTGTCTCAGGAACCTCACTCAGTATTCCTGAGAACAGTGGAAAATATAAAGGTCCTACCAAACACCATTATATGAGGAGATTACAACTACCCAAACATTGAATGGGAGAATTACTCATGTACAACATCCTTTGCCCAATGTTTCCTAGAGTTTAAAAACTCAAACGCCCTGGAACAGCTGGTCACCACACCCACTAGAGGTGACAACATACTGGACCTGATCATCACCAACATAGGGTACCAGTGTTCCACAACAGAGATAAATCCCTTGCTGGTAATATCAGATCATAAAGTGATCACACTGGACATAAACACCCCCCCAGTCAAGGAAACCACTGTGAAGACATTTTCAAAAGCAAACTGCACACTTCCCAAGACCAAAGTGGAAAGTTCCAAAGCCCCCTTGCTATAGGATAATGCTATACAATCTGCCGAATCATTTACAAGTGCATTCTATGAGCATCTACAGGGATGCATGGATCGAGACATCCCAAATAAAACCAAGATGCACTCCTCCAAAAATAAGAAACCAATCTGGTGGTCATTGCCAATAAATTAGCTATACAACAGAAGGAGGAAACGAACACATGATAGAACAAACTTCACAAAAGGAAAGGCATCACTGATCATTATTAGGAAGAAACAATAATCGCTCATAAAATAATCAAAGGCCAGTTTCTAAAGACAAATTGCCAAGGAATGTAAGAATAACAACCACAAAGCCTTCATTAGCTATACCAAACATTTAGGTAGCAACTTCCAAATATGCTGTCAGCTACTGCAAAATGGCAAGAAATACACTGAGCCAAGTTACATTGCCCACATCCTGGGGGACAAGTTCAGTGAAAACCCCCCCATCACCACCAAAAGGGCCTGTGTCCATCCCAGAAGAATGCAGAGCCCCAGATTTCATGGACATGCAGGTAAAAACAGCCCTCTCCAAAGTTAAGAACACAGCATCAGTGGGACTGGATGGTGTCCCAGGCTGCGTCTTACACCAGCCCCAAAAGGAACTACACCCTCACCTACATTCACTGTCCAGACTCAACCTTACCACTACTATGTACCCAAAGAATGGCACAGAGCAACAGTCATCCAGCTCCACAAAGGGGGTGCCACAACAGAACCTGAAAACCATTGCCCTATAGGCCTACTCAGCCTGGTCTGCAAAGCTATGGAGCAAATTATCATGGAACCCATTAACAGAGACATTGGGGACCTCCAGACACTGGACTGTACCCAATTTGGCTTTGTTAAAGGCAGATCCTGCCTCCTAAACCTAGTTGACTTATTTGAAACAGTTACCAAGGACATAGATGGAGGTGAAAGTAGTCCACATAGCCCACCTGGACCTCACTAAGGCCTTTCGACACCATTCCCCACTCTGTCATAATGGACAAGCTTACCAGCTTGAACATTAACAGCTATGTCACAGAATGGGTGGCCAACTGGCTCACAGATCAAACACACATGTTCAGAGTTGCGGGTGCCATGTCCAACTATAAACCAGTCACAAATGACATCCCACAGGTCTTGGTCCTGGGACCCCACCTGTTCAGTTGATACTGCTCAGAGGTACAGGCAAGCACGGGAGGAGTATGGCTGAACAAGTTTGCAGATGACTGCTAACTGTGGTCCATAATCGACTCTACAGCTGACACAGACATCCTCCAGAAGGGTCTTACAGAGACAGATACCTGGTGTCAAAACAATGCCCTCAAGCAGAATGCCAAAGAATGCATAGTCATTCCCTTTGGATAAAACAAAGTGCACACAAATTACCACATAGGTGGTAATCCAGTATGTACGGAGAAAGTAATTATGGCCCTGGGGACCCAGGTAGATAGTAAACTCTCCTTTGATGATCACATGGCCAAAGTGTTTAGAAATTCCTTCTATGTAGCCCACCTAATGTCACCTAATGTAACCCACTTTGTCTAGTCTGATGATGTCACCATCCTACAAATATGTATAGACCGTCATGTAAATGCGTGCTTCTCTAGTATCATAAAGTAGTTAGGTAGGGGTTTGAATCCTGCACTTGACAACTGTGTGGGTGTAGGTGTGTGTATCTCCTTGGAGAGGAGCAACCTTTTTGGAGACTACTAAAACACCTTAAAAGTGGTATACTTATCTTTGTCAAGTCTGATGATGTCACCATCCTACAAAAATACCTGTGGAAAAGAGAACTCCCAGTAATGTGTATAGTGTGTCGTGTTAATGCGTACACCTCTAGTATCATAAAGTAGCTAGGTAGGGGTTTGAATCCTGCACTTGACAACTCTCTGTGTGTGTGTTTGTGTGTGATCTCCTTGGAGAGGAGCAACCTTTTTGGAGACTACTAAGACACCTTAAAATGGTATACTTATCTTTGTCAAGTCTGATGATGTCACCATCCTACAAATATACCTGTGGAAAGGAGAACTCCCAGTAATGTGTATAGTATGTCGTGTTAATGTGTACTGCTCTAATATCAGAAAGTAGTTAGGTAGGGATTTGAATCCTGCACTTGGTGAGTGTGTGTGTGTGTCCTCTATGTGTGTGACACTGTTGGTCAATGTGTTGTAGGTTTTGCTTTTACTACTGTATGACATATCACAATGACAACAGTATGTGCATTGCACATGTCAGGTAGCTGTGTGGCAAATACATATATGTACATGTGACCTCAATTATTTCATAGGTGGGAACCCTGCTTTCTCCATGAACACATCTGTTATCTTTGCCAGAGTGTGCTGCCACTTTCCAGACCTTAGGTCACATCCGTATGCTTGTGACAAGCCCAGCCACTGCAGTGATCCCTGGCCTAGGTCATCCGTGTCACACACACTCATTATGGTTTCTATTGAATAGTGTGAGTGAGGGGTTATGCCTGAGGTATATTTCAGACCTGTTCAAATGCAGCCAAGTCTGTCAATGATGGCTATTCATTATAGGTGTTCAACAACCTTTGTGGATATGCATGCAGACCCCTTATTGCTTATGTGATCCACTGAGGGATTTCAAAATACCTTTGGAAATGTGATTACCAAAGGAGAGATGACGTAACACTTGCCTGTATGTACACATCGGTACCTGTTCAACATGTTGGGGGCTACTACCTATGTGGTACTGTGGGGATATTATGTTTTGTAAAAGTGGATGACTATGCTTTAGTTGGCTTATAGCTTTACAGCATGGGTTTGACACCAGGCATCTGTCTCACTATATATGACTCTCTCTCTCTCTCTCTCTCTATATATATATATATATATATATATATATATATATATATTTAGACATATACATACATATACACATCCATTGGTGTACATATACATATACATATAGGCACATATACAGTCCACCTTTCATGGTGGGAATATCAATTATGCAAAGGATGTGAGGTATACAGTAATGTAATGATATCGCACAGTCTTGTGAGAAATGCATTGAAGGTGTTCTCAGCCCATGTAGCTTTAGCAAGCCTCACTGGCTGCAACATTGCAAACTGAACAAATCACACTCACAGTGTTTAACCACCACATGTCATATACCAGCACTGTATGCTGTCTTGTTTGCCACACACTACAACCTACATACAAATATGCACATAACAACCTTCACCAACATATATATGTCCACCCTTCACATACAGTTGCAGTATGTCCCTTGCTCTATGCACATGTACAGATGTTAATATGTCTGACACATATATATCTCTCCGTATGTGTGTGCCATACACACACAAGGTCCACACTGTTGTAAGTCCCTGGACCTCACGGTTGACCTGTTGGGCCTTGCTGCAACATGAACAGGTGTCACATTTGAGCACACAGTAATATTAGAGGGTGTGTATATAGCTACAAATGCTAGATTAGCATACTAGCCTGATACAGCAGTTGCCAATGCTAAGCTACACGTTAATATGACTATCATGCATGTGTTACTCTGTCACATCCATGTTTATATAGCTGTTTGTGTTACTCCCACAAACAGCCATTGTCCACACTACTGTACAGAACACAACTAACATGGATCAGATGTTTGACATTTAATGCTGAGCTACATATGTCACAGCTATGTCCCCCTGCACACAGCTGCACACTTTTTTGTCCATGGCAGTAGTTATGCTGGACATCTGTGCATAGATACGTACTGCTGCCACATATGGATGTTTCAAAGTATGTAGAGTACTCTTCAAAAACATCTACTACATGCCAGTAAATACATATCTGTTACATACCTTTCCTTTGTATGTGTTGGTATTATTAATTTCCGTGTTCCTTTTGCTTTTGAGTTTGCTTTTGCTGTTAATGTCTCTCTCTCTCTCTGTCTCTGTCTCTCTCTCTCTCTCTCTCAGTGTCTGCAATGGGGTGATTGCGTGTGTGGGCAGCAAGTACAGCCTGCTTTTTTAGGTATCTGCACATGTGCATGTGATGGTCTCTGCATCAATTGGTGGCCACCATTTGGTAATTGCATGCAGCCTGCTGTGTGGTAATTGCAGTTCTCACTGTCACAGCAACCCTATGCTATAAATTGCTAAGTCAGGTAGGCGTAGCCCTTTCAGCTTTCCAAAGTGGGGCTCATACTTGTTTGCTGTGGATACCGTTGTTTAAGTCAGAAGGTTGGTATAGTTTTTATATCTGAAGCTAGGGGTGTAGCCAGTGATTTAAATGTTGTACTCAGACCTGAATGTTGCCACTTTCAGTATACACTTGTCAGTGTAGAATTGTACTCACCCCTGCAAATGTTAACACAAGATACATGGGAGTATGTAGTTTCTTTTCTACTTATACAATTAACTGTCATACAAAAGTAGTTATTGAAATGTATTCTTTTGGCACATGAACTGTTTGTGAACTGCTATAATGTGAATATTAATGTACTCACTTCTGAACAGTTTGTGCTTTTTTAGTGTTGACATTAGCACAGGCTGCTCATGAAAACTTGACAATTCCAGTACTGAGTATGCCTACCTACATCCTTGGTAGACCCTGAACACACAGGTATATTGTACATTTGGGTAGGGATGCAGATGTACAGAGAGCATTATGTATTTTTGTGTGAATGTTATCTTGCTGGACTTAAAGGGTTGCTTTGTACCTGTTAGTTTATCAAGGCAAGTAGTCTGTCTGCATAGCTCCCAACTGTGGACCTATCCAGATGGTAGCCAGATGTTAGCCTGTTATTCTTTGTCTGTGCAACGCACAGGTCTTTTCAGCACTGATACAATGTCATTGTTACAGTCAGTTGCTACCAGTGCATGGCTACATCCTTTGGTATTTCAGTGTTGTACTCCTACATAAGGGTATGCTTGTGGAACTCCTTCCAAAGCTATTTGCACAGTGTGTAACAGCAGAAAAGCTGATATGCCTGTGTGTTTCTGCCTCTGCCAGGCCTCTGAAACACTCAGGTATGTATTTGAACAGAGTCAGGGAAAGGTAGGTAAAAGTGAGGTACACCTGCAAAATAATAGAGACAGTAAGTGGAGACTTCGAAAGAACCAGTGCATATGGATTACTACACCTTTTCTGAAGTACAAGCGGTGTCTAACTCTTATTATTGTCATTATTCATTAAGTATAATACCCCACCCTTCTGCCTAACGTCAGTACTTTTCAGAGGGATTCAGAGGGACACAGCTAACATATGTTTAAAAATCAGGGACATCCCTGAAAAGTAATCACAGTTGGGATGTATGTCCTCTGCCCTAATCAGATATACCACTGTTTGTCCTGCTATGATACTGTGTGTGGGTTGTAAAGTGCTGCTGTAACATTATTTCCTGCTAGAATGGCTGGTTCACTCATCACAGTCATGTAATGCAATTCCACAACAACTGCTGGTAAAGTTCCACAGAACAAGTTTTGTGTTATGGTATTCCTATTTTTCCTTTACATTCACTCATTCTGATGCATGATATATTTATTTCAGCACCAACTTGTTGTAGGTCTACCATGGCTTAGTGGTACTTCATGCAGTCTAGTGTGTCCAAGGTACAGGGTTTGAGACTGACATGGGTGTTTTATTTTGCTGCTGAGCAGAACAAGGGCCCTGACATACAGAGTGACTAAGGCACTTTTAAGCAGTTGTAAGTGGGTTTGCACGATGCTTAGCAATGCTTAGCTAAGTGCACAAAAGCGCACACTCGCGCAAACTCATTTACTGCTGCTTAATAGTGCTTACTCCCACTAACCTCCGCGCTCATTTCTTTGAAAGAAAAGAAAATGGGGAGATAGGAAAGTGGTGAAAAAGGGGCACAAAGAGGGAAAGACAGTAGGGAAAACAGCTCGGGATGTGCAGGACAGGTGTAGGGAAGGTCCATATCTGCCCATTTCTTTAACAGCAACAGCTGTACATATGCAATAAATTTGGAGGGGAATATGAAACCTTCCACCCCTGAGAGAGGGGTGAGGACAACAAAGTATGTTGTACTGCCAGTTAAATATCAGTTTATGTGTCCAGCGGACATGTGTGCAAAATGGGCAGCTATGTATGGGGCATAATTTTTTTTGGGAGCAGATTGCCCTTTTTTTTTCAGGTGAGAGTGGAATGTGGGGTAGGGGAAGTAGGTATATTTGGGGAGGTAGGTTGGGGAGGTGAACAGACAAGACAAACAAGACACATACAGGGGCGGAATATGACACATGTGGTGGGTGAACACCATTGACGGGGAAGGATGTTTGGAAATTGTAAGCCCATGAGCCCACAGATGGCAACAGTGGAACTGAGATCCCCACCCATGGGCAGTCACCACTGCACCTTCACAGCCCAGAGGGTGGCTGTGCTGGGGGCTGTGTAGGAGGGGCAGGCTCACCTGTGAGTCGCCCCACTTGTGCCTCAAGCTGGCATAGAGGATCAGCGACAGAACGCTCAATCTCCCTATGCACCATGGCCCAGACCATTCAGAGGGTGATAGGTGGCCCTCCTACACCCACGCTTGCATGGGGGGGATGAGCCCCATCCCCTACAGCGCTTCCACCCGAAGGTAGCACAGGGCCAATGGAGGAGGAGGTCCCATGCTGGGCACCGGACCTGCTGGTGCCAGGTGCCATCGCCAGCTGAGGTGGGACAGGTGGGTCTGCTGGGACCAGCCTTCCCATACGTTCTATGTTTAGGAGGATTTAATGAAAATATGGGTTAGTAACAGTCAACAGCATTCCCAATTAGTTATAACAGCATGCAGAAGTATTCCCATTAACCCAACACACCAGAGTTCCAACAGTTGAACAGCAAGCATGACACATGCATATATAGAACAACAGTGGACATTACAACAGCATGCAGGTTTAATTGATGGCAACAGGCCACCAATATTGTGGTATTTGAACAGGGCACATGCATTGAAATAAATGCAGATATTTATAAACCAATAGGCCATATGTCCCAACAAATGTTTTGAGATTAGACATACCCAACTGAGGTGTGGAATTGCATTTTTATGCACATACAGTAGGGTGGAAAATGATAGCTTCATTAACAACTTATATATCCTTCTAGTTTACACTACATTCCTATTAACTGCAGTTATATGCCCCCTACATGTATTATTACACTACCCAATTGTCCTTAAATTGGGAAATGGGTTTTGCTAGCTCTTTACATACATGGGCTGTATCTGACATACAAACTGTCCGGGATGCAGATGTTACTGCTACATATTTTGTGAGTTGCTCAGACACACTATTGCTGAGATGGTACACTGACAGGTCTACTTTCCTATACTTGTCTAGATATGTTTAGGTGAAATTATTAGTTATATGTTAACAGCTCCCTACATTTCTGCCAGCACAATGACATTTCTGGGAACACAATACCAAGCTACTCATGTGCCAGATTAACCTGTACATGTTGGGCATGAACCAACAGTTGAGGACTGTAAATATGCTTAAAAGCTACTGGCACTCCCTTCATCCACTTTATATGGGCCTACCCAACTGTGTGTTAGCAGCGCTTAATACAACAGTACTATTTCTATAATGCAAGAGTACAACAACATATCAAAGAAAATGACACAGACACACTCCAGGAATTATACCTTTATTAAAGACTTATACACTTTTCTAGAGGCTCTCTCATTTATTTTATATAACAGTACATGCAGAATAATTATTAGATAATTATTATACCTTTATTTATTGTGTTAAAACACTTTTTTTCAGGCTCTCGCATTTATTTTACATAACAGTACAAGCTGGATAATTACTAACCTGCCTGGTGGCGCAGCCTTAGCAGCCTATCGGCATAGGCTTGCTGATTCGCAGCACGGACACCTGCAGCTGTGAAGTCAATGAAGTGATATTGAGACATACCTGTCCATAGTATAGACTAGAATAGCAATTGTTACATACTTAATTCCATGGCTACTTACTCAGTAGTGGGACATTTCCCATCTCATGGGCCTCCTGGATCCACTGGTCCAGTTGACCCACCTTGCATCTATTCAGGTCTGCGTGGTGGTGTCTGACCTTCTCACCAGTCTGAGGGACAACTGTGGCACTGGTGAGTTCATGAGCTAGATGGTCCCAGGCTTCCGCTTTGTATTGGGTGCCCTGGTACTGGCCCCGCAAGAGTCTATCCTCATGATTATGGACAAGGAGCCAAACCATTACTCTTGACTCCTCAATGCCCCAATGTTGCGCTCAAAAATGAGAGCCCTCTCCAGCACCAGCCATTGCTGCCTGCAGATGGGAGCTACAACCAGTTATAGAAAGTATTCCCGCCTATGGAGCTTAAATATGCATCATTTCCCCCACTTATTTGTGATTGGCCAGTTTTGAAAAAACTCAGCTGAAGGCACACCTGCTTAGCAATGGGTAAGCTTCCATTGATATGTATGTGTGTGTTGAAAGTGCATGCTTATGAAAAGCTGTCATGGTTTTGTGGTTCAGTACTGTGATTATGGTGCACAGTGTCCCGGGTTCGAGGCCTGTCATTGCTTTTTATTTTACTACTGGCCAGACCGGCTAGGAGGTGTGGCTGTATTTAGGCGACTTTGCTCAACTTTGCCTAACGTTGCTCTACATTGCTCTATGGTGCTCTACATTGCCCGACGTTGCGCTAGTTAGCGCGGTGCGCAGCTACGCACAAACATGTTCTGTTTGCGCTGGTTTGTGCGATGCTCAGCTCCGCGCAAAGCTATTGCGCTAATTAAAGCAGTGCTAAGCTATGAGCAATTATACTTAAATATGCTTAATACTGGTAAACTTTGCTTAGCAGTGCTTCACATTGCTTAAGATACGTTACCTATGCATTCATCAATATGCATAACCATTTCACCTTTATATATATATATATATATATATATATATATATATATATATATATAAAATTCGTTCACTACTACATAGGCCATTTCAATGCTTTTTACTAAAATTTAAAAGATAAATGTCAGGAATTATTTTTATATACAGATTTACAACAGAAAATAGAAAGGGTGGTGGTGGAACTCGAACCAGGAGTGCCTCCTCTTTGTGCGAAGGCTCTTCCACTATGCTATTGCTATTTGGCTTAATTTGCATTTAAGTTTCTTATTATCCTCTTCGATGTCTAAATTGCTAACTGTAGCTAAGCAATGGGCAAACCCGCGCAAACACGCGCAAATATGGGCAGCTATATCGGGAATAATAATAAAAAAAATAAAAGTTTTACATTTTATAATTGTACAGGGGTTTAGAATGTGGGGGAGTGTAGTGTTGGGTATGTACACATTTGAGCGGACTTGCTCATGTCAGTTGACATTTGCCGATTGAGGGACTTGCAGGGGCATGGATTTTTGGACTGTTCGGCAGTCCGACACGGCCCCTGCATTCGTGCACGCTCCGTGTTAACCTTAGAGTTGAGTCAGCACACCCTCATGAATATGCATGGCGCGCTGACATCTTCCTCTTAGGCTGCAGTTTCCATGTAAGACTTATTTAGTCTTACACGGAGGATTAGTGAATCCCGGCCAGTGTCTTTTTTTATGCAGGTAGGGGATGAAAGATGTGCTTGATTATTAACCTAATGACAATACCATGGGGCTGTAAATAAGTTTGGGGGAAAACGTTTATTATTGCAGTCAGAGTAGTTGGCAAAGGTATCTCTGGATGGCTTTTTGGAGATTTGTCAACATTTTTGAATGTGTTCTTGATGGAGGGCTATTGGGATATCATTAAGAAACTGCTGAGTACAGAATGTCTCTGGCGGTTTATTACGGTAAATTCCGCTATGACCTGCTAAAGCATTTCATTCTGTACGCCTGGATTTGATTCTCTCTTGTCTCAATTTGCTTAAAGTGACCAAGTTTCTTACTAAGATTGTGTCGTTTTAAGAGCAACCCAGCAAGTCCATTCCTGGTGGTTTAAAGCTTTGTACCTTTTTAAACAAACTAGTCCGACTTTGCTAACTTCAGGGTCAGTCTTCAGCATGAGACTTTTGCACAGTGTCAGAGTTAGATCCCAAGGCACAAGTGAAGAAGGTATGTCTTTGGTTTGGCAGTATACGGCTTTTTTCTGAAGCTGTCATTGAATGGGCGGATGCATAGTTGTGAGTTGGTGAATGCAAGATGTGTCAGAACTGCATGATCTGTAAACAGTAAAAATATGTTTTTGTAAACACTATATAAAAAGGATCTGCACAGCTCGCTGAACAATAAGGCAAGACACGCAGATCTGGCAGCAAAACCATGTGGTAGGGATTTAATGGAAAAGTACCAAAATAAGATTATCCTACCTTTCATATACTGATTCCCAACTGGAGGGACTCTGCTTTTTCCATTTTCTTTTCCTAGCCAGAAGGATTCCGAATTTGAGGGTAGTTATTCCTCAGATTTCCCCTGTTGGAGGACTGCCTTTTTTTCAATAATATTACTAAAACAAGGGACATATTTCACTGGGAGCAGAGGCATACTTCAGAACTTCAGATGAGGTATTATGATATGTTACAGGACACCTTTCCTCTGCAGGCTTCTGTTCCTTCTGTATTACCTGCCACAAAAAATGTTTTTGGCAGCTTGTGCATCTCCTGATACTCTGTCTTCTACTCCTAGAAGACCTCATGTTTTATATAAGGTTCCACAGTCTCAGAGATATTTTTTTAGTAATCTTAGAGTGGATCCAGTAATTAGCATATCCAAATCTGCTTCTTCCATACTCATGACAGTTGCTGTTCCTTTGCCCTCAGGCAAACTGGGTAGAGCTTTGGATAGGTTTGTTAATAATATTTATGCTTCTTCCACCCTAGCTTTTAGAACTGCAAATTGTCAGGCTCATGTATTTATAAGTCTTCTAGCCCCTTTTGACAATATGGAGAGGTTAATTGCTGACCTTCCTATCTCAGTGTCTATGGCATCTCTGACTTTGATTCTGTGTTCTGATTTTCAGGTCACACAACATAATGTGCATATGACACAGCTGCTGCAGTATCCAGGGCAAAAGCTACAGGTTCTGTTCCGTGATGTTATAATTGATAGCATTTCTTAGAACGTCTGTTTGAGTACAGATGTTATTAATGCCTCTGTGGATAAAAAAAGCAAAAAAATAAAGTTACCTAGATTTTTTAGCCATCTTTTCAGAATTATTTCATACATTTTTCTACCCAGGCCAAGTTCATCTTTCAGATCACAGACTAACCCCCGGATTCAGCAAGCCGTATTTTCTGTGCAGGAACAGTGTAGGAGCTCCTGCATGGAAAATGGTCGCAAAGGATAGTGCTGTTTTCACGTGCACGAACGGTCCTACACTGTTCTAGCACAGAAAACCAGCAAATATGCAAATCATGCCATTTGCTGGTGAAAATCATGCAAATGAGGTGATTTAATGATTCAACAAGCTGCCAGGTCTCCATGCTAGAACAGTGTCAGTGCAGAAATGTAGTCAGAAAATAACTGAGTAATTTCTGCAACTAACAAAACGGAGGCATGACAGCTCATGGAAAAGCATGTATTATGTACATTAGACATGCCAATGGCCAAATATAAGGCCATTGGCATTAAAAAGGGATTATTATGAAAATTAAACTTTTATTTTGGCTGATCTCATCCGTTTAAGCATAGGGCAGTGGTGTGCAAATAGGATCATGCTGAAAATAAAAAAAATGTGAAAACTCAATTTTAAGTTGATTCTCCATTTTGCCATTATAGTCAATGGCATGCAGAATGCAAACAAAGCAGGGAGCACTGGTTATCAAGGAGAAAGAGTATGTTTTAGTGCAGTAACTAGCAATCTACACACTGGAGTATGCAAATGAGGGGAGTTATACTGAATCACATATTTCTTCAAAGTGTCAGCTTGTACCTAAGCGTGTAGGTGCAGTAATAAAACAGTGCAAGTGTAAGAGCTGAATGACATCATAAGGGTGTGTGTCATGCTTGCTGTAAGCTCACTGGAGCTCTGTGGCCCGTATTTGGCCTTAGCTAAGCACAGCCAAGGAAGGGGGTGTGTCAGATGTGTCTGAGCAGTGCGTACATACCCATAACAGTTGTTTTAAACAAGAAAAAAAAAAAAAGAAAAAAAAAGAGGAAATGGCAGCACTGTTTACATTTGAGTACTGGGTATGCACGGTATGCCTCAGGGCATAAATAGGGAGGAACTGGGAAAGGGAAACAGCAGTAGGAAGGCAATCAAGGAGAACTAGCATAGCTGGCAGGTGTAATGTATCAGAATCAATCAATTACACATGCAGCAGCCCAGCACACTACTATAAACTATGCAAACACCTTTCAGTCTGTTTTTTCCCACAAACTCTACACCACTGGTGTACACAGATGGGGGATTTTTAACTGGTAAAACTAACTAGAAATGTTAGAGGCTGCTGCTGCTTTAATCCATCGATATGTGCTAGGGACTGAAGGTGGTGAGGAGGAGAATGCTGACAACCGACCCACCGTGAGGAGGAGGAGAAGAGTGTACAGACCCAGGGTAACTTACCAGGGCCTATATGAGATGGAGATAGTGGAGTGCTATAGGGTGGACAGGGACATTCTACAGTAAGTCATCGAGCTGTGCCGGCCATGCTTCAGACACAGAACTAACAGAGGGGAACCCATCCCAGTGGATACCAAGGTATGTGTAGGCTTGAGAATACTAGCCACAGGTACCTTCCAAAGACCAACTTGGGATATCATGGGGATCTCACAGGCATCAGCATCCAGGGTACTCCACCAGTTCCTGGATGTCATGTGAGCACATGTTAGTGAGCACATACATTTCCCCAGCAGCTATGAGGCATTGACCAGAAGTATGCGTCTCTTCCACCCTATAGCAGAATAACCTGAGGTAGTTGGTGCTATAGAATGCACGCACATACACATCAAAGCACCACCTGGTGAGCGGGGTAGGGTCTACATAAACCACAAGGGCTTCCCCTCCATCAACTGCCAGGTTATGTGCGATGCCCAGGGCATTATCATGAATGTGTGTGCTGGCAGCCCTGGAAGCTATCATGACTCCCACATCTGGCATTGTTCACAGCTATATCAGGAGTTTGCCAGGGGAGACATCCCATATGACCATCTAGTAGGGGATGCTGGCTATGCACTGGAGACGTGGCTGATGACACCCATTAGAAATGCACACACACCCAAACGAGAACACCATAATGAGGCACACGCACAAACCAGGATCATT
>NC_056745.1:254984502-255034502 GCF_019279795.1 Protopterus annectens | reverse complement strand
TTGTGATGGGAATTGCAGGTTGTTTGGGTGTCTGCTTTGGAGGTCTCTGATCCTTTTGCAGGTTTTTATTTAGAGCCTCCGAGTATGATTTTGTATTTATGTGTATTTTTTGCCAGTGCTGTTTTAGTAGGTCTGTGTGCTGCTGGAGTTGTGGTGCAAGTGTTAACCTTCTCCTCTTGACTGTCTGTTCCAGTCTTGGGTGGAGACAGCTTAGCTTCCAGTTTGGCTGTATAATTGCATCTCTCACATATGCTAGTGTTTTGTGGTAGGAGGAGAGGTGGTAGGAGGAGAGGGTTGTCTGTGTACATGAGGCAGTGTTAACATTGCCTCAGGATACCCTAATTCACCAGCTGGACTGGAGAGTGCACCTGAAGTTGCCCTTTGGTCATGCCTGAATAGTAGGGTGAGCTGCTTATTTGCTTGGTTGGTGAGGGGTGAATAAAGAGCCTTGCCCTGCTGGGCAATCAGTGTCAGGGTATATTAGTGCTTGCTATTAGGTCTGGGCTGTAATATGCTTTTTGAGTGCTTAGGTTGAGAGTTAGACTAGTTTCAAGGGAAAAACTGAAGAGATTTAGTGGAGCTGGGAATAATTTAACCATAGCTAACCAGCACTGCCCGGTGTGCAAAACCATGCAAATGCGGTTTTTATAGTAGGGAAATGAAAGAGATAGAAATTAGCCCAAAATGGCCAATAAACTACTACCTTCTGGGCTGGAACCACTCCTCCAGGGACAGATAGGCTGCTCAAAGCTCCCTCTCTCACAGGTGAACAGAGAAACTTCCTTCTATCCAAGTAAGGTATGGGCAACTCAGAAACTAGTATCACAGACCTGAATTCAGCACTAGCCTGAAAACTGGACTATACTAGCATAGAAAGGCAGGAAACAAGGATTTTTTTTTGTTTGTTTTTTGAAAAGATAAGACAAAAAAAGTAAAAAATACACTTAAACAGCTTTAAATGACTACAAACGATCAGAAAAGGCTATCACACTTTAGTGTGTAGCCTAGAACAGTTAAATTATTTAAACAAAAAACAACTTTTTAAAAGTGCAGGCAGTCAAATAAGTACAATATGTGAAAAAACAAGCCTTTAAATCACAATAAACACTGGAAATCTGCTTTTAGGTGGAAAACAGTTAAGTACAGCAAGAAAGTACAGAAAACTGATACTTAATCACTCCAAAGTCTCTCTTCTAAGCTAGAAGGCTTGTATCATTTTAAGGCTTTCTAATGCTACCCAGTAGGTAAGTTACAGGAAAGATGGGAAACAAGCACAGATGTGGTCTTTTAAACCAGAAAGTTGAAAGAGACTGACAAACTGTCCAAATGGTCAATAAACTACAATTTCTGGGCCAAGAACCTCTCCTCTTGTGGTAGACAGGCTACCTAGTCCTTACCACTCTACCACTCCCATTGATAAGCTAGAAGACTCCTCCAACACTGAAAGGCTTGCGGGGCTCAGAAGCTTACCAACAGTCCTAGATACAGCAACTCTGTATCTGGACTAGGCTTGTTACAGGAAAGGTGGGAAACAAGTGCAAGTGCGGCTTTTAAACCATAAAATTGAAAGAGATGGAAAATAACTGGCTAAACGGTCAATAGCTACAATTTCTGGGCCAGGAACCACTCCTCTTGTGGTAGATAGGCTACCTAATGCTTACCAGTCCCACTGATAAGCTAGAAGGCTTCCCTCCAGCACAGAAAGGCTTGGGGGGCTCAGAAAGAGTCATGGAATACAGCAAATCTGTACCTAGACTAGACTAGTTACAGGAAAGATGGGGAACAAGTACAAACATAGGCTTTTAAGCCAGCAAGTTGAAAGAGATGGAAAACTGCCCAAATGGCCAAATAAACTACAATTTTTGGGCCAAAACTCGCTCTTCCCGTGCAGGATAGACTACCTAGTGCTTACCACTCCCACTGATAAGCTAGAAGGCTTTCCTCCAACACAGAAAGACTTGAGGGCTCAGAAGCTGACTAACAATCCTGGATACAGCAACCCTGTAATGAGACTAGGCTAGTTATAGGAAAGGCGGGAAACAGGCACAAGTGTGGCTTTCAAACCAGAAAGTTGAAAGAAATGGAAAAACTGCCCAAACGGCCAATGAACTACAAATTCAGGGCCAAAACCCACTCTTCCCATGATAGCTAGACTACCTAGTGCTTACCAATCCCACTGATAAGCTAGAAGACTTCCCTCCAACACAGAAAGGCTTGGGGGGCTCAGAAGCTTACCAACAGTCCTGGATACAACAAGTCTGTATCTGGACTTGACTAGTTACAGGAAAAGCAGGAAACAAGCTTAGAATTTTTTTTTTCATTACAGAAAAGCAGGTAAAACAGCAGTAAATACAATTCAAATTGTAGTGCAGGCCAGCACACCCAAGAGTGTAGCAGCACTACGGCAAATGCAGTTCAAATAAGTGCAATTAAATTAACAAATGACTAAAAAACAAGTGCAGAATGCAGTGAATTAGAAGGCTACTAACAAACAGTAATAAGTGCAGAGAACAGATAACAGCACGCAGAGGCTACGGGGGTTGTCCTTCCCAAATGCTCTCTTTGTACACAGTAGGAGTGCCTGAAATCAGAATATGATCTCACTGCACTCAGTTGAGTGAGCAAATGAGATGGACCCAGAAGGAGTATCCAAATACAAATCTACAAGAGGGTCAGGCAATTTCAAAGCCACCAACATTAATACCAAAGCAAGAACAGGGAGGGTGGGTGGGGAACTAACTGTAGAGAGACAGCCACAACTTCATTTGAGTTAATATTCAGTGAAAAACACAAATAAATAAATTAAATACAGTACTATATGCAAAAGAGCAGATAAAAGTGTACTTAAATTCACTTATACGTCCAGCTGATTTAAGGTAGATGTTAGCCGGCCAAAGCTCTGATATTAAGCAGAGATAACTCAAAATGTACCACTTATAAAAGGCAAGATAGGATGTCAGTGATGAGCTGAAACTACCCCCCACTGCTATCAATGGCTGCACAGAAATTCTAAAAAGTACTCTGTAGAGTGACAGTCACAACTTCAGCTGAGTTAATATTCAGTGAAAAACATAATGTTATATATATATATATATATATATATATATATATGCATCTCCATACTCATATACATTTATATCTATGTTCAGCACATGACTAATGTTAATCCTTTTCCCTACTGTTGAATGACTCTGCTGCATGATATGTTTGAAAATGCATCAGACATGTCTACAGCTCAGATGGCTTAGTGGTAAGTTGCTATGGTGTGTAGGGTCCTGTATTCAAGACTTGCAAGGGCTGATTATTTTGTTGCTGGGCTGAATAAGGGCTGTTGGATACAGAGTGATTAAGGCACTTTTAAGCAGTTATAAGTGGGTTTGCGTGGGTTTGCACGGCGGTAAGCAATGCTAACTTCTGGTTAACTATGCTTATACACAGCTGTAAAAAGTGCTTGATCTGTGTAGGCATCGCTTAGCACTGCGCAACTCCTGCTTACTACTGCTTACCCCCAGCTAATTTCTTTAAAAGAAAAGAAAAAGGGGTGATAGGAAAGTGGTGAAAAAGAGGACACAAAGAGGGAAAAACAATATGAAAGATATCTAGGGATGTGCAGGATGGGTGTAGGGAAGGTCCATAGCTGTTCATTTCTTCTACAGCAACAGCTGTGCATATATACTGCATTGGATGTAAATTTGGGCACTCAAACCCCTGAGAGAGGGGTGAGGACAAAAATAATGTGTTGTGAAGCCAATTAGACCAGATTACATGTGTCCAGTGGATACGTGTGAAATAGACAGCTATGTATGGGGAGACATTTTTTTTTGGGAACACATTGCCCGGATGTTGGGGAAGCATAGTAGGTATATTTGGATAGGTAGGTCGGGTAGGAAGACAGACAAGACAGCATACAGGGGTGGTATATGACACGTGGGGGGTAAACACCTTGGACGGCGAGGGGTGTTGGGTAATCAGAACTCACGAGCCCCCAAATGGATACAGTGGGACTGAGGTCCCCACCCATAGGCAGTCACCACTGCACCTTCATGACCCCAAAGGTGGCTGTACTTGGGGCTGAGCAGGAAGGTCAGGCTGACCCTATATTTGCACCACGTGGCCCTCAAGCTGGTGTAGCAGATCTCCCAATTCCTTGCGGAGCTCACTACACACCACACCTTAGACCTGACTTTGATTGTAGTCTGATATCTAGACTATGTCTTACATTGGTGTACTACTGAACAGGCTTTAAATGCAGGTAATGAAATTTTAATGAGTATGATGAAATATTGTTTTTATGTTATTAGAAGATGTTTGATCTACTTTAGATATGCTGTGATTACTACATCTGAGTATTCCCTGTAATAATTGTAGGATGCAGTTTTGTTTTAATCTGGTCTTTCCGCTACTGTTACAATGAATTGCATTCAAGCTTAGTTTTGATTTCTAAGTGATATGTAATGAATTAATAAGCAATTGGGTTAATGAGCCCACCAATATGTTTTCTGTATTTAAAAGTGGGATATACATCGATATCCTTGGTCGGAATTTTATACATACAGTTAGACCTGACTTTGGCAGAATACTGTCCGTGCCCGCGCCCGGGGGGGGCGAGCCTCATCCCCTTAGGCAGTTCCACCCAAAGGTGGTGCAGGACCAGTGGACGAGGATGTCCCAGGGTGGGTCCCAGATGTGTTGGGGCCCAGTGCCACAGCCAGATGAGGCGGGAGAGTTGGATCAGCTGGGATCGGCCTTTCCAGATGTGCTATGGTGTTGCAGCTTTAGAAATATGTTGGTTAGTTATGGTAAACACATTCCAGGATTAGTTATAACAGCATGCATGAGTATTCCCATTAATCCAAAACAACAGATTTGGAACATTTGCATAGCAAACAGAACACATGCATATATGGAACCACAGTGGGCATTACACCGGCATGCAGGCTACATTGATAGCAACAGGCCACCAACAATAGTATTTGGACAGGGAACATTAATTGGAATACATTTCAACATTTGTAGAGCAATAGGAGACATGTCCCAACAGTAGGTTTGGTAGAAAAGTGATGCCGGACTTGTTCACTTGTCCAAGGGATGCCAGTGGCATTGGTGAGATCTCGAGCAAGATGGTCCCAGGCCTCCACTTTGCATTGGGAGCCCTGGTACTGGTCCTGTAGCAGTCACCCTTCATGGTCTTTAATGAGGAGTCTGACTATGACCCTGGGCTCCTGAATGCCTCAGCACTGCACCTGAAATCGCACACCTTCACCTACACCAGCGATAGTGCCTACAGTGGGGAGCTACAACTGGTTATGAGCTGTACTCTCACCTGCATGGTTTAAATAGGGCTAATTTCCTGCCCTTTACCGTGATTGGACAGTTTTGAAACTGCTGAGCTAAGCTAAGCACCGGGCAAACCCAGTTAGCAAAGATAACCGTTGCTTAAAGGTGTTGATGCTAAGCCCTGCTTACCTGTGTGCAAATCCACTTAGCTATGCTAAATCTTGCTTAAACATTAAATTTCACTGGTGCCTCACATTTGGGGCTGCTACACTACCCTGGTTAACATATACATAATAATATGCACTACCTATTTATGAAAAATACATTATAGTTGTGTTTCACATATGAAAATGCGTGGACTGCTGTGGGGCTTGCACCATGACTGACTACATGTTAGGCAAATGCTCTAACCACTACACTATTCCAGTTGTACTATTTGCACTGTGTATATTTCTATTTAGCTTCTTTTGATGTTTGAACTCTGCTATGCATAGCTGCATGACGGGCACATCTGCTCAGCTACGGTTAAACTTTATTGGTTTAATAAAAAAAAGATTTTGAGGATTTAAATGAAATTTAACTTTTTCTCACTTTAGGAGTATGCCTGCCATAATGGGTGAACAAGGGCACAGCACTAGGGACAGTTTTAGCACTTTAAAGGTGCATGGGATAATGGGTTTTGTGTTAGCATGTATTTTGAGGTGTTTGGGAACTCAGGCATGTGGGTGTTGTGTCTACTGTTATTTTACTACTTCATTTAAAATTTGTTGACTGGGTAAGTCCGACTATGACGGGAAGCCTATTTTCAGCAGAGGCCTGGGGTGACATGCTCCAGATACATGTCTGTGGCATGCATTCTGCAGATATACTGCACAATTGTCCATTATATCCACAGACACCTGTGTTTTTGCTTTTAAAAGTGCTGTAATGGCACTTTCTGAGTGAATGGGGCAAGTTACATGTGTGGGCACTGCTGTAACACGCCTCCTGTACTTATTCACGGATTGTGTCCATGTAGGTGTTACAGCAGTGTGCTTTCATGAATATGCAAGGCATACTGCTGTGCTGCATGGACATGATCCAATCCATGCAAAAATAGCTTATTCTTGTATGAAACTTTACTGAATCCTGAGGTAAGTCTTTCCAGAGAAATTCTATTAGGCAAGATTACAAAAGACAATGGCAGGATATATCCAGGAGCAAGAGTTCTTCCTCCCAATTCCAACAACTGGCTAGGGAAACGGACTAACTACATACCTCATCCCTTTTCTCCTCTCCATCCTGGCAATCTAGCGAACAGGTCACACATTATTCTCAAAGGTTATAATTGGCAGTGGGATTATTTCAGGGATTCCACCACCCCTTCCAATCAGACCCTTCTCTTCCTTTCTATTCTCCATTGGATGCTACTTCTTGGAGAAACAGGACTTGTGCCACCCTTCAGAAGGGGAAACAGCTTTTATTCAATGATGTTTTTGGTGCCAAAGCCAGTAGAATCCTGAAGACCCATTATGGACCTTTCCTTTCTCAATCAAAGTCCCAAAATTCAAAATACTGTCCCTTCCATCTGTGTTGCCTCTCATTTTCTGGTCAGCTTATTTATAGGTTCATAGATTAGTACTAGGCTAACTGTCTTTGTTGGCCATTCTAAGCCTAGCCAATTACCCTATGTAAGAATCCAACCCTGCACCTTGTGCTTATAAGGTAAACAAATGAATCATTATGCCAACTTCCCACCTTACTTACATTTGCTTACAGAGATAGTCCAACTGGGTCAGCAAAAGCAAACCCCTTTTTGGCAAGGCCCTTGAAAAAAATCTCCATACAGCAATATGAAAATGACAAAGTACACAAAAAAGAAACAAAAGTTACAACAATTTTACTAGAAGGATAATATAATACAGAGTAAGCTTTTTAACAAATAGCAAAAGCAGAAGATAATGCTACAGATTTACAATTATGCTGAAATTTATCACAATTTCATATACAAAGCAGTTTCATGGTAGATCAGATTTAAAAATCAGTCACATTCATATACAGTTGCATATCAGTATCAGAGCACAACAAGAATAGAAGTTGCAATGTAGTACTGAGCACAAACAGAAGTAGTAGAGAGGAGTTGTCAGGTAGTAGCCTGATTGATCATTTTGAGTGTAGGTACATTGACAAGAGTCTAGGTCTATATTAGTTAAAGTAAATGGATTTGGGAAAGAGATGAGAGGGAAAGGAGAGGGGGAGAGATTAGGGGAAGAGCAGGCAGCAAGACAGCACAGCTGCATAGGAGGGAAAAGGAGGCATAGAATGAAGCAGACAGTGAAGCATTTTGTGTGATGAAAATGAGTAAAAGTAGAGAAAGGGAACAGAGAAATCGAATGGAGGAAGACCTTCCGTAAGTTAAATTTAATAGTTTTATAAAATACCGTGTGAGTGAGGAGAGAAGAGGGAGGAAAAGCTCTCTACAGTTGAAGACAGTTTAGGGTTATCCTGGTGTGGAACAAGATCAGTCTTGTATCCAGTAAGTGATCTTAGTAGTATTAGGGATTTCCAAGACACATCCCAGGACCAGTGTCTTACCAAAATAAAGATCTGTGGTAGCCCACCGCTATCAAGCGACCACTGCTCTCCCACCTAATGTGCAATGTTTCCAGCTGTAAGGGCAATCACTAAGCAAGCTACAAGAACAAAGGGTACCTGCACAGATGATAAGCTACATTTCATCCTGTATTATTAGTCCTATAAAGATCTGTATTACCCCTCAGCTATTAAGCAACCACATTTCTCCCTTCTTATGTGCATTATTTCAACTGTGAGGGCAATCACTAAGCAAACTACAAGAACAGAGGGGAATAAACAAGATTTCAGCCTGCATTATCAGCCTTATAAAGTAATTTGTTATCCCTCAGCGATCAAGCAACCACACCTCTCCCTCCTAATGTGCATTTCTGCCAGCTGTGAGAGCAGTCACTATGCAAGCCCCAAGAACAAAGGGTACCTGCACAGAGGATAAGCAAGCTTTCAGCCTGCATTATCAGCCCTGTATGTTAGTGTTTTTAAAGTAACTGCTGCAAATAATCTTAAATCTTCTCAAATAATTTTATTAGTACTTGACCTATTGCTGTACAGACCAGGATAGGTAAGCACCAATCTCTTACCTCAACTTAAGACTCTGGCCCTAGTTTAATAGGTAAGTACTAGGCTAGCCACGCTTGTGGACCATTTTAAGCCTAGCAAGTTTCCCTTGGTGAGAACCAAATGTTGCATTTCTTATTTATGAGGTAAACACCTTCTACATTATGTCAACCCCAGTAGTGTCATTTTTACATATAATCTGGCAATTAGTTTCTCCCCACACTATCTCTCTAGTTTCCTAGTCATGCAGCTGTAATATATAGTTTTCCTTCTGCATGGAAAAATCTACCCCTAATAATATTGAACTTAACCTATAGATTGTACATAATATTGCACAAAAGAATGCCATTTAAAAGTGCCTTTTCATTTGGAATGTACATGTTAGTAATTCTCCTATTAGAAATGGACATGTATTTGCAAATAGATGTTAGTGGCACCCATAGGAAGGGTTTTATCACCTATAAACATGTAACAGACAAGCAAGTGTTGTATAGTGATGTAAATGCTAAATGGTACTATAACATTCACCATACATAATTGATAAATGACAACATAGATTGGATGGCATTTCATGATTTCAAGTTTTCCACTGGTAATTTTCAAATATCTCAGACATCGTTATACTGGGCATGCTCACATGGAATTAGAAGGAACAGTAACATAACAGCAATTCAAGACACAAGAAAGTGTCATAACACAGGACCAGTCACAGTTTCTGATGATCTGACAGCATGCCATACAGTAAGAAATACTTTATGAAAGCCCTCACCTGCTTTTAAGCTGTATAATGTGACAAAGACAATTGCAGTAAAAAATAAATGTCTGGATGAAGATATGCAGTACAGAGTATAATTATTTGCCTGTGAGCAATACATGACATAATAAACATTTGTGTCAGATCATTTTCGAACACATGCCAGGACAGATATCAAAGAGTTGCATACCAATCATGGGCACTACAGAAATATGCATATCAGTTGTGTCATGAAGAACACTCTTGAAGGGCTTACAGCCCTTTCCTAGCATAAGGGGTATTACTACCATGTAGGGCAGTAGCCTGTGAAAGGTGGCTGTCTGACTGTGCCATAACTAATGTCCGTGTGTAAGCCACTACTGTCCATTACAGCTGTCTAACAGACAGATTATCAGATTCAAACCCCTGCTACGATACTAGCCTCTCTACAGACCTCTGTAGAGACTGTAGTGAGTGACAGAAGATAACAATGAGGGCTGTCACAAATAATTGAAATCAATGTGTGCAGTAAGAAAGGAGTTATGAATATAATATAAATAGTCTTATTTAGTTAGAATGCCGAATAGAAGCTATACATGTTACAGTCTATATAGCAGTGAGCAGTACAGTATCAATGTTTCTTTGCCAGGGAAGCTGCTTCCATTATGTATTGCACACACTGTCTCAGATTGTACGACAGTTATCTGTGCAGCTATGTTATACAACTCAGTACTCAATGCACATGCCACAGGAGCACTCACAGCATGATATGCCCCGAATAACCATTTCTCTGCCATGCAGTCACAACCTGTGATGATATATCATTGTCCAACATAAACATGGATATGAATAACCATCTGTAGTGTCATTACATTCATATAATGTTGACCTTTTCAGGAACTGAACAGCAAGCTATGTAATTCCACCGACTAATGATATGTGGATGAACCACAAGTGCCACAGTGGAAGTCTTAACACAACAGTGACACTCCACCTATGCTTACTTATTACACCAGATGTATACATTATAAACAATCTCTGAGATAAAAGGGATGGTGGAGGCCTCCCCCACTGTAAATGTACTCATAACTGTGGTAGATGCCATTCATGCATTGTAGTATGAGGCCACAAAATGCTAATTGTCACTGAATGAGGATGTTGAATACATGAGCATTTGACAACAGAAAATACATGATATTGTAGAGAATGAATGCACTACAGTGGAAGTGTCACTACAATTGTGAGGTATGTCGGTATGCCAAGGCATTACATCATGTTATTGCAGTAAGGGGTATGTGTGCCTGTAATTGCTGTACTAAGACAAGAACATACAGAATGTCATGTCATTCCCTCAGGCCAAAGGATAACATTTGCTACATATGTTATGTAAGGCAAATGTAATCACATGTCATCATTATTCTGAATAAAAGCATATCTGTGAAATTATCATAGCTTTTTATAAGAGAAATCAACATCTATACACGTACACAGCAGATGGGACTGACAACAGAGTTAGCAACATGTACAGTTGCAATAAGACTGACAACATAGTCTGAGCAGTAATAGCTGGACATGAACTAACTATTCAAGATCACAAGGTACAGATTAGTGTCTGAATCCCAAGTGCCACATGACATGTTATGGTACAACTGGGACAGTGCACAGTTGGATGCATGACATCACCGCTGTTTATTAGCTGGATGTTTATGCTAAAAAGTGGTTGAAGGACAACTACAAATCATATATGTATTTCAAGAGTAGTATACATAGAATGATGGCAAAAGACACACTCACAGATGGTCTCAAGCATCCTACCTTTCTCGTCACACAAAGTACAAAGCATAGTATCAAAGTTGCACTTAACAGGAGAATTCACCCTACAGCTGTGAAATATTGCAGCTATGGTATCATTATATAATCATTGTGTGGCCAAAAAGTTACTTTCCCCATGGATGCTAGGATTTTGCTAGTGTACCACTGTGCCACTGTAAATCGGTCTCATAAGTGGAAGTGTACACAGAGGTGGTTGTGAGGTAGCCAATAATATACAGCAGTAATCACAGTCACACTATTTTAGTAAGGATGGACTCAAACCACCTACTTATCTAGTTACAGAATTTATACAGCACATTTTCATCAGCGAGTGCTGCAGGAGAATCCTGAGTACAAGTGGGGCAGACACTGTCTATGAAAGGATGAGATCAGCAGTGTATTGCTAAGGAGATGTGTGTGGCAAAATTACTTTTACAGCCATCTGGGGTTGTAAATGTTGCCACTGCAAATGTGTGTAAACTAATCCCAAATTAATTTACAGTAACACACACAGTTGTAGAATTTAATCATTTGAACCTCCCACCTATTTAAACATTCTAGAGAATAGTGTAATGCAAGTGCCACAAGAGAAACCTGATTTTTAAAGTGTGATAGTGCACTTTAGAAAGAATGACCTCATCAGTGTGTTGCACAGAAGATGTGGTTGTGAAAGGTGGGATAAGGGGATGGTGGAGTCATCTAGCTGTTTATAATGTTTTTCCTGAGTAGAAGTTGACTGAGCACAGATGTGCTGAAGGAAATTCTCACCTGACTCAACACACCTCAACACACAAACACACAATTACACACAAACAAACACACACCATAAGTTCTCTGCATTGAGCATCTAACCTCCTACCTATGTAGTTATATAATCTATAGAGCATAGTATTAGTTGTAATCACCATAGGAAAAGTCTGATTCTTAAGGGGATAGCGTGCATTTTAACAGGATGACCTCATCAGTGTGTCGCAGAGGGGGTGTTTTTGTAAAACACATAAACCTACGATGAGTATACATCCCTCCCAGCAGCCACCCATCTACTATAGAAAACCTACTCTCATGGGCATCCATTACATTTAACCAAGAAACCATAATAGTAGGAAATTTCAATACAGATTGGCAAATCAATGCCTCAGGAAACCCCTCCAGCTACATAAACTTACATGGTTTTGTTCAACTAGGGTTGACAAAGCAGCAACAATCAATCAGTTCTTGACTGGACCCTTACAAACAAGCCCTCACTTATTTATCTCTCAGGTTGTCTGCCAGATAGCCTAAGTGACCTCCTACCAAACTATCTCCTAAGGCACCATAACTCTCTCACAAAAACTATATCTTACATATAAGTACGTAATACAAAAAAACTTCACAGACACTTTTAAACTACTTCTCCAAAACTGCAATTGGTCCCTACTCAAGCACCTCCCATTAGATGCAGCAGTTCAATATTTCAACAATAATTTTCTCTACATACTAACTAGTCTGGCCCCTACAAGGCACATTAGAACTAAAACTAATTACTGTCCATGGCTCACAAAGGAAACCAGACAACTACTAAAGACTCTGGTACCAACATCACACCAACAAAACCAAAGCCTCCTTCGACAGCTACCGCCAGTTAAGAAATATATGCAAAAAACAAATCAAGAGCGATAAAAAACACTACTACTTCAAAATGCAGCACAAGCATCAGAATAACACCCAAAAATTCTAGGGTACTATCAAACAACTTATACATCCAGGCCAAACGCCCACCCCAACTCCAAATACTCCTATATCAGAAGAGAGTATAGCATCTCAGTTTAATTCATTTTTAATAAACTCTATACTCTCACTCATAAAAACAACAATAGTTCCTCACAAGTCACCCAAACTGTAACCAATGACATCATTACCACAATCTCATTTTAACCAGTCCAAATAGGCAAAATAAAGAAATTATTAAGCAAGCTAAAACCCACAACTCCTGCTGATAATAAACTACCAAATTAATACCTCAGACTAGCAGCTGCCATCTGTTACCCAGTATCTATCTTGATCAATAGATCCATCTCAGAACAGTACATCCCTAAAATCTGGAAAATGTTCTATGTAGTCCCTCTTCACAAAGGGGGCTCTTCATTAGAGCTCTCCAGGTATAGACCAATATCCATACTATCCCCTCTTTAAAAATATTAGAACAATGTTTCCACTCACAACTAATGGACCATCTATTAACTAATAAGCTCCTTGCCAACTCTCAAAATGGATTACGACCAGGCCACAGTATCACCACTGCCCTGCTTAGTTATACCAATACTGTAAATCAACTAAAAAACAATGGCCTAATGATTCCCCCTATATTTCTGGATATGCCAATGGCATTTGACACAGCTCCTACGAGAACTGGCATCCCTTGACATATCTAAAAATGCAAGTCATGTGGCAAAATGATCTCTCTTCTCTACTACTGGTAACAGTAGGAGTCCCATAAGACTCAATACTTGGTCTATTTATTTTCCCTGTCCTCACTAATAATCTCCACACTGCAACTAACCTTGCCACCATCATACAATATTCCACTGTCATCTGTGCTGTACCCTCCCTGCTACAGCCAAAAGAAGTTACCCAAAGATCCTTCACTGCCATCGAATCTTTCCTACAAAAATACCAGCTCATCCTAAACACCAACAAAACCAAACTAATGCTTTTCCCTAACAACAATCACAAAACAAACAACCTCAATCAGGACTTTAAAATCATCTTCTAACCATACATCAATCAAACCAGTCTCTGAAACTAAACTACTAGGTGTCACCATTGATAATAATTTAAAATTTGACAAGCATATATAACTTGCAATTAGGTTCTCTCTATAGAGGTAAGGCTTATCTTGCTAACTCTTCCAAACAAGCAATCACCAGGATCCACCTGATATCTACTCTGTTGTACTCCTCTTCTGTACTCATAAACCTCAGGAAAACTGACTTATACAAGCTAGAAACATGCTACCACAAGATAGCCAGATTCGCTGCCAACCTACCCCACAGAACCTATCACTGTCTCGCTCTAAAACAACTCAAATGGTTAGAACTACCTAACCTCTTATCCTTTAAGCAGCTTACCCTAACCCAGTCTATAATATATCTACCTGACAAATGTCCAGCCATCACAATCTAGTATAAATCTACTCCAACAATAGGACCCTGAGATCCTCTAACAAACTACTGTTAAAAGTTACAAAATCCAGCAACAGCTTTGGAGACTCTCTCTATTCAAATCTTATCTCTAAAGCATGTGGCTCTATCCCTCAGAATATTCTAAACACCAGTGACCCAACACAGTTCCAAAACCTGCTAAAGAGCCATCTAAATGACAACTGGTTATGCTCCTGCTCCTCTCTATGCTGAACATACTTTTTCTTTTTTCTGCTCATCCCCCCTTCCCAACTTTTACTCATTCTATATCAATAAGATTTTCAATACATGTCTCATATAGACTATCTAGAAACTGTACTTATTAATCTCTTTTAGCAACTAATGGTATTATTGTACTATTACTTGTATTATTGTAATATGATCTGTATTATTTTGCTACTGTTATTTGTATTGCTGTATTGTCTAAATGTGGAGCTTTTCTTCCCAGGCTTCTGCTGAAAATTGTCTACTCACACAGTCAGACCTCCCTGGTAAACAAATGTCAAATAACTACAAATAAATAAATAAACTAAAGGAGCTATGCATAAACTGAAATGAATCCCCCTCAAGAGAAGTGGACACACCATCAAGTGCTATACCCACACACTTTTCCAATGTTGAGCATTAAACCTCTTACTTATCTAGTTAGACTATCTAGAGAGCACAATGCTAGTTGCAAGTTCCACAGGAGAAGTCTGAATTTAAAGATGTGAAAAAGTACATTTGCATTTGTTGAAAATCCACTGTTTAGAATAGGTGGTATTGTGCATCACAGGTTTTGAAATAAATGCATATGTGTGCACATACCAACATAACAGTGCTGTGACTGCCCCATGTAATTGCATATCTCTGTACTAAAGTTTAGATACTGTCCTTCATGTACATTGTGTTACTGTGAAGGACATGTACCTCTTTCACAGTATGGGATGCCAAAGAAATTCACAGTTGTAAACCACTGGATTAACAGTCAGACATTCCTGACACTTCATTCTGAGATGACTGCACACTTGTCTTGTCTCATACTTGCACAATGTGCATTGACAAGACAGTCAACTCTTACATAGGACAACAAACTGCAGAATAGCAGTAATGGAGTATGTGTGAACAGGTTAACCAACATTCTAGCACAACTGCAAGTTAAACATTGGAGAGCAGACATGCATTAACTGACTGAATTAACTTAGTCAACATGACTCTGAAATCAAGATAATCTGCTGACAAAATTAATACAGACATACAAATGTTGTGCAAACTAAAAAAGTAATTTTTCTTTTCGTTTTACTGTTTGAGCACAGTGCTGCCAAGCTGAATTGTGCTGCTAATGGGAAAGTATTAGTGCATGGGTAATAATATCTTGATGTGTTGAACTTACAATGGCAATTAGCAATAATGTATGTTTATCTGTGATGACTTTCATGCAAAGACATGTACAAGACTGGCTTCACAATAGGGGGCAGGCACATTAATATAGCATTAGGATAATGATGTGTTAAGGAAAGGTGTAGCCAACATTTACATCCACAGGAGTCATACAAACCATTCAAAAACATTTTCCATTCATCTGGATTCGAACCTTTAGAGCATTCCCAGAAAAACATTTATACCTGAGTATTATCTAAGTACACCTTGTAGGAAACTATACCTCTGATAGTTCACATTTGACAGCAGATTTCCGCAGATGTGAATGTATGTAGTAATATTCATTACCCTACTGACCACTGTAATCCAACTGTTCAGCTTGTTGAAAAGTACATTAAACTGAATAAACATAGCTAAGCACAGCAGTGCAAAGCACAACAGAGTAATGTGGCTGAAGGCAATAAAATCATAGGATGTTTCCATAAGCTTTGTACTTCCATTTAGCCTTATTTGCCTATGCTGTCCAGGGCCAGATATTCTGCAAATGCAGAGGTGGAAGAATAATGATACAGAAGGAAGAAGCTAAACTGACAGGGTGAGACGGAGCCAGGGACAAAGTGACTTATGACAGAAGGAGAATGATGGCTTATAACAATATGTAGCCAACAGGTATGCATAAAACAGAGTACCAAAAACAGTCAGTAACAATTAGCCAATGGCTGGATGAGAACCCTTGAAAGTAGTCAAAAATCTGTCTTTACATTAGCCAATGGCTGGATGAGAACCCTTGAAAGTAGTCAAAAATCTATCTTTACATGTGAGTACTATCTCATCACACCACAAATAAATACTACTTCACCGCATTTAAATAACCCAATTGAAGCACAGTGACAGCTTACTAAAGCAGAAGGGGTGAATAGAGAGAAAGAGACAGATGCAGACAGGAATAGCAACAATATGTTTTGTGAGATATGTGGGAAGATATGTATGGTGTGTTTCTCTTAGTTATTAAATCATGATTAATATGTCATGCTCTGTACAATAACGTGATTACTATAGGGATTAATAAGGGGTAGGAGAGTGCAATAACCACCTTGAAAAACTTCTCCAAAGCTGACTTTGGGCTCCTAAAAACAGAGGTAGCTAACTTCACTGCACCCATGTCAATGGAAAATAGCTGCATGACAGCCAAATCATACACCAATGTACTGTCTGAACATGTACATAAATGCATAGAACTTGCCATACCTAACAGAACCAAGACACTCTCCTCCAAAAAAAAAGAAGCCAATCTGGTGGTCCCCTGCCATTAATAAACTCTACAATAGAAGGAAGAAACTGTGGCAGAAAAAGGTGAAGTCCCAAGACTGGAAAAACTCCCTTATTAGCCTCAACAAAAAGTTGAGATCCCTCATAAAATCCTCTAAAGTCAGCTATGAAGGCAGAATTGTGGCAGACACTAACAACAATCACAAAGTCTTCTATAGTTATATCAAGAACCTTCACGGCAACACCCAAATTTGCTCTGAGTTACTGCACAATGGTACCTCCTATACTGAGCCAACAGATATTGCCAACATACTGGCTGACAAATTCATTGCCAACTTTACCCCTCTCTCCCCCCTAAAGGACCAATCCAAATACAGGAGGAATGCCAGGCACCCAGCATTACTGCAGCACAGGTTAAAGCTGCATTGTCCGAGGCCAAGAATACAGCTTCCATGGGACCCGCTAATATCCCTGGCTGTGTTCTGCATGAACTACAAAGTGAACTGGCACCAGATCTGTGTGCCCTGTTCAGTCACAGCCTCACCTCAGGCTTTGTCACTACCGAATTGCACACTGTTACAGTCATCCCTCTCCATAAAGGGGAAGCAACTACAGACCCTGGGGATTATTGCCCCATTAGCCTGATGAGACTGATATGCAAAGCTATGGAGAGCATTGTCATGGACATGATTAACAAAGATAAAGAAATCTCCAAACTCTAGACCCCACTCAATTTGGAGTGCCTGTGTGTTTGTATATAAATCAAATCTCAAAGTGTGTGTGTGTGTGTGTGTGTGTGTGTGTGTGTGTGTGTGTGTGTGTGTGTGTGTGTGTGTGTGTGTGTCAGCTACTTGAGCAGTGACACAAAGCACTGGTTGTACAGAGAGGGTGCTGGAGGTTTTGGCTTGACAATTCAGCTGAGATCTTAACCCTAAAGCTGTGCCAGTGGGAAGTCTATTGGGGATTTGGAGAGAGAGGGAGAAACCTGCCCCAGACTGACTGTGACCTTTCTGTGCTCATAAGGGAAATTGTACTTTACTGTGTGTGTACTTGTTATTAATTGTTTGGCAGTAGTGGGATATCCACATCAAATATTAATTGGTAGTGGTGAGTTAGCCATATCACATATTTATTGGCTTGCAGTAATGTGGATATTAAATTCCTGTAGCTTGTGTACAGGGATCACTGAAAGTGTTTTTGTACTCTAAATCAGCCACGATTGAACACTCAGAGTTCATATCACAATTGTTTTTTTTTGTTAGCTTAGTTAGTCAGGGAGAGCAGGCAAGCATGTCAGCAGAGGAGCATGGCAAGCTGACAGGGAACCAGTTGGCTGAGATGTGGCAGACTAAAGGACTGGTGCATGCCGACCTGACTAAAGCAGACAGGATTGCAGCTTTAGTCACAGCTGCATCAGAGAATAGCTACCAGGACAATCAGACTGGCCGTGGAGATGTACAACTCTCAGAAAATGGACCGCTCAACTGTTCCACAGAGGACTTAAAAATCCATCTGGAGTTAAAGAGACTTAAGTTGGAGGCCAAGCATTTGGAAATAAAAGCAGCAGAGAGACTGAGGTGTCTAGAAACTGAGGAAAATGAGAAACTGTGACACCTGGACACTGAGGAGAAGGAGAGGCAGAGGCAGCATGAAAAGGAGATGCTGACTCTTCACCAGAGTCATGGGGGTAATGGGGAAGGGAGTAACCGAACGCCAGAAGCAACAAAGGTCAGTAAATTTCTTCCACAATTTACAGACGGAGATAATTTTGACAGTTTCATTCATATGTTTGAGAGGGTATGTAAACAGCATGATGTTGACCAAGGGCTGTGTGTATGGTTCCTGACTCCCTTACTCCATGGTAAAGCTATAACTGTTCTTTCCAAACTGTCTGATAATGACTGCTTAAATTATATTAATTAATTAATTAAATTAATAATGCTGTAAAGAATTGTTTGCTAGAGTTTTTTTAAGTTAACAACTGAAGCTTATAGGGGCAAGTTTTGTGAGCATAGATGGAAGGCAGATGAAAGTGTGTGTGAATATGTTGCTGAACTAAGCACTTATTTTCATAGGTGTGTGAGTGGATGGTAGGTCACCACTTTTGAAGGGCTGGCAGACCTTTTGGTGAGGGAACAAGCCCTTAGCACTTTGCCTGAGGACATGAGGATCTGGTTAGCTGATAGCAAAGTGCTACTGTAGTTTAGTTGGGGAAGAAGAGAGACCTATACAGGAAATTAAATTAATAATGTTGTAAAGAATTGTTTGCTAGTTTTTTTTAAGTTAAGAATTGAAGCTTATAGGGAACTTTTTGTGAGCATAGATGGAAGGCAGATGAAAGTGTGTGTGAATATGTTGCAACTAAGCACTTATTTTCATAGGTGTGTGAGTGGATGTCAGGTCACCACTTTTGAAGGGCAGGCAGACCTTTTGGTGAGGGAACAAGCCCTTAGCACTTTGCCTGAGGACATGAGGATCTGGTTAGCTGATAGACAATGCGCTACTGTAGATTAGTTGGGGAAGAAGGGAGACCTATACAGGGAAGCAGGGCATCACTGCACAGGACAGGGCCATCCAGTGCTGCTCATGGGTCTAAGGGAAGCCATGGTGGGCAGCCCAGACTGCCCCAACAAGTCAGACCTAAGGTTGAATGTTTTAAATGCAACCAGTGGGGCCATGAGCATATAGAGATCCACGGAGGCAAGGTGGGGACCAAAAGGTGGGAGAGCCAGTAAATGGGAATGACAAAATGCCAACAGTAGGTTGTCTTGAGACAATAAGGGTACCAAACTACCATCCTGCAGATGTCCTGAATGGGAATGATTTTGGTAATGCAGTGCCATGTGTTCATGCAGTTACATGCACTCAGGCTTGGAGACAAGCATGTGGGTCTGGTAGACTGGGGGAGACCCAGACAGACCGCACACTTGCGTCCAGGAATGTGAGGGGGTTACTACAGGGAGGAAGCTACACTGTAGCAGTGAGACTGAAGGTGAGCCACAGCTGCTTGTGGGTACTGATGTTGGGACAGAGTGACTGCAAGGGCATAAGTGAATAGTAGTACCTAGGCTGACAGTGAGGCAATGCTGTCAGAGGATACCAGACTTCCTGTGGAAAGGGAGCTGGGAAGGGTTACAAGGAGAGTGTTGAGACAGGCTCAGCTCTCAGACACTACATTACAAGGCCTGAGGGAGGTAGCAAGCAAGGCACCTGATTCTCAAGGGAAAGGGGAATCTGTATACTGGGACACAGTGTTACTGTATAGAAAGTGGAACCCTGAGGGAGGGCTAGACTGTGAGAGAATACAGCAGTTGGTAGTGCCCAGAGCCTACCATCTGACACTTCTAGCCATAGCCCATGATATTCCCTTTGCAGGTCTTATGGGCATAAAATGTACAAAAAGACATATTATGCAGAACTTCTATTGGCCTGGGATTTCCAGAGATATAACAGGTTACTGCAGGACCTGTGAACAGTGCCAAAAGGTAGTCAAGGCAAGAGACAAGCTGAATGCTCCTTTGTTGCCTTTGCCTGTGATTGAGGAGCCATTTCAGAGGGTAGTTATGGGTATTGTGGAGCCTCTGAGTACCCCAAGTTCAACAGGGAAAAAGTATATCCTAGTGGTAGTAGATTATGCTACCAGACACCCTGAGGCAGTGGCTCTGTCCTCCATTGAGGCAGAAAAGGTGTCAAATGCTTTGTTAGAGATTTTCAGCAGGGTAGGTTTTTCAAAAGAAATACTGACTAGCAGAGGTGCCAATTTCATGTCAGACCTGCTGGCTTATCTGTGGAAGTACTGTGGGGTGAAGCACCTAAAGACAACCCCCTACCACCCCAGACTAATGGTCTTGTTGAGATGTTAAACTCTGCACTCTAGACCATGCAACAGGCATTTTCAGACCAGTTTAAGAGGGACTGGGACAAATATTTGCCACATCTGTTGTTTGCTTACAGAGAGGTTCCCCAGGAATCCACAGGTTTTTCACACTTTGAGTTGTTGTATGGGCATAGGGTGAGGGGACCTCGAGATTTAATTTGAGATGAGTGGGAGGGTGAGTGTGAATCTCACAAGGGGTCAGTTGTGGCATATGTCCTAAACCTCAGGACAAGGCTTAGGGAACTCATGGGCTTGGCCCAGGAGAACCAGGCAGAAGCCCAACAGCAGAAAAAGGTCTGGTATGACAGGAATGCTTGAGCTAGAGAGTATGCTGCAGGGCAGCTGGTAATGGTTTCCATTCCTGTCAGACACAACAAGCTGCAGGCAGGCTGGGAGGGACCCTACAAGGTGGTAAGGAAGGTCAGTGATGTTAACTACATGGTGGAATTGCTAGGCAGGAGGCAGGGGCACAAATTGTACTATGTTAACATGATGAAACCTTGCCATGATAGGGAGGCCCTTGTGCTGAGTATTTGCAGTGGATTGCAGGAGGAGTCTGAAGGAGATCTGGTGACTGATTTCCTCATTGAGGTTCAGACTGACACCTCAGTGGAAGGGGTAGCAATGTCCCAGCAGGTATTCCCTACCCAGGTTCGAGAAGTCCAAGCAGTGTGCAGGAGTTTGGGGACATGTTCACTAGGAAACTAGGGTGCACCGACCTGGTGCAGCACCATGTGGATACAGGATCCCAAAGGCTGATTAGGCAGGCCTCTTATAGGGTGACTGAGAGAGTCAAACAGACTCTGAGGGAGAATATACAGGAAATGTTGGAACTAGGGGTAATTCAGGAGTCCAGAAGTCCCTGTACCTCCCCAGTGGTGCTGGTACCAAAGAAGGACGGCAGCACCAGGTTCTGTGTGGACTGCAGGAAATTAAATAGTCACACAGAGTCAGATGCTTACCCCATGCCTAGGACAGATGAAGACCTAGAACAGCTGGGTGGGGCTATGTATCTTACCACCGTTGATCTTACCAAGGTTATTGACAGCTGCCCTTGACTACCAGTGTTAGAGAGAGTTCAGCCTTTGTGACTCCTTTTGGTTTGTATGAGTTCACAAAGATGCCCATTGGGATGAAAAATGCCCCAGCGACTTTCCAGAGGCTGGTAGATCATATTCTTGCAGGAGCAGGAGATTTTGCCCTTGCTTACCTAGTTAATATTGCCATCTACAGCCATTCCTGGCAAAAGCACCTTCAGTATGTCAGGGAGGTGCTGGGCAGACTACAGAGGTCAGGGCTGACCATTAAGCCTAGCAAATGTCAGGTGGGTATGGCAGAGGTCTACTTCCTAGGATATAGAGTGAGGAGTGGTAAGATCAGGCCAGAACCTGCCAAAGTGGAAGCCATTCAGGCATGGCCTGCACCTGTTACCAAAAAGCAGGTGAAGGAATTTTTAGGGACAGCAGGGTACTACAGAAAGTTTGTCCCCAGTTATAGTATCATAGCTGCTCCCCTCACAGACCTGTCAAGGAAAAACAGGCCAGATAAGGTGGTGTGGAGCCCAGCATGTGAGCAGGCATTCCAGAAGCTTAAAGGAGCTTTGGGAGGACCCCCTGTGTTAGCCAGTTCAGATTACAGCAAATAATTTGTTGTGCAGGTGGATGCTTCAAATCATGGGATGGGGGCTGTACTTAGCCAGATTTCTTCAGATGGAGAAGAGCACCCAGTGGTTTATCTGAGTCATAGGCTCCAACCCAGGGAGGAATGTTATGCAGCTGTAGAAAATGAATGTCTAGCCATAGTGTGGGCACTGCAGAAACTTCAGCCTTATCTGTATGGAAAGAAATTCACTGTAGTTGCAGACCATAATCCCTTAACATGGCTACATCAAGCCAGCCAGCAAAATGCCGTTACTAAGGTGGAGCCTAGGGTTGCAAGCATATGATATGACAGTGTAGCACTACAGTGGGGTTAGCAATGCCAACATAGATGGGCTCTCAAGACAGGGAATGGGGTAAGGTATTTGCAAATAGGCTCAATACTCTCAAGCAACATTTCTCAAAGGTCACTTGAAAATCTAGCTTGAGTTCTTGTGGGGGGAGAATTGTGAATGCAGCCAGCCCAGCTAGCTGGAATTTTGTAAATAATTCTAAATTATTTGTGAATAGTAATATGGTTTGCATGGTTGTCTTACAAATGTAAGAAAACTATATGCTATGTTAAACTGTATGTTATGTGCTGAGCTTCAAGAATGTAACCACAGTGTACACTACTGGAAAACAACAGAGTTAACTTGCAAACTCTAAGAAAATAAATGAATTATCTATGATGGTATTTATCTCAGCCAGGAGGCAGAATGTCTGCAGCTAGAAATTCTTTCTATTGTCTGGAAACAATTATAGATTTCAAAGGTAAAAGTGTGTAACTGTTTTTTGGACTTCCAGTTTCCAGGCGAAATTCTAAGAAATAATTATTTTTGATACAGAGGTGCTAAAATTTTAAGTTTTTGTTAGCCTGGGAACTGAAGTGGCAGGTGTTAAATAGTGATGTCATCTGGCTAACCCAGCAGTAATGTGTATTATTAATTTAAGAACTATCTCTAAGAGAAAGTCTGTGCATTCTGTATTTGTCTTTGGACCTATAAACATCATTTCATCAGTACTTCTCATCAACATTTGCCCGGCTCTGTAATTAAGTCATTTCGGGTATACTATCTATTAGATATAGATAGGAATACAGTAAAGATTAGTTTAGATGTTTTCTGTATTTATTTGAGACTGTCCTGCAATGTTGTTTTAAAGTAGTTCCTTTGATTCTAAACTGTGTTGTCACTGTGTTGAGTTATTGAGTATTGTCTTGTGCTTTTTATTATTTATTATTAAATATATTTAAACTGTTTAATTGTGGATGGCTTGTTTAGAGATATTTAAGCTCTTAGAGTACTTCCATATGTATTTGGTGACACTGTATAGGCCACTCCTAAATAGCCTTGCTGTTGGTCACACTTACCATTTGGATAATAGTAAGAATACACAGTAGAATTGGTCACCCTTTGGGAAGGGCCTGAAAGTAGCTGATAAAGGGTGGTTGGTGTCAGTGATTTCTACCTGATAGTCTGGGCAGTAGTGACATAGCTAGTGAACCTGTGCCAGCCTTCCTCAGGAGTGTCTGTGTGTTTGTATATAAATCAAATCTCAAAGTGTGTGTGTGTGTGTGTGTGTGTGTGTGTGTGTGTGTGTGTGTGTGTGTGTGTGTGTGTGTGTGTGTGTGAGCTACTTGGGCAGGGACATGAAGCACTGGTTGTACAGAGAGGGTGCTGTGGTTTTAGCTTGACCACTCAGCTGAGATCTTAACCCTATTGCTGTGCCAGTGGGGAATCTTATTGGGGATCTAGAGAGAGAGGGAGGGAAAAACTACCCCAGATTGACTGTGATTTCTGTGTGCTTTTAAGGGAAATTGTACTTTACTTTGTGTGTACTTGTCATCCTCCCAATGTACACATCACTCACTAGTGTTAGTGGTGAGAATTGAGGCTCCTTGATTACTGGGCCAGTGCAGGAGTGTCACAGCCCTGTTGATGGCATTCCAATTTAAATTGTTAATTTTCAACTTGGGAAGTGAACTGCCATTTAGTGCTGCCCACTGCTACTAACCACTGCCAGTAAATGGAGTGTAATGCCAAATGATGCACAAGCAATCAAGAAAAGAAAATACGCATTTTGAAACAAGCACTGCAAATGTACATTCTGATGTTTGATCAAATTTGTTACCTTGCAACAGGAAGCTGTATGGATTTGAACCATCAGACTGGGGTATTAAGAACAATCATTTAAGCTTATTTCCCATATTTTTCCAGGCAAAGACATATATTAACAAGGAGAAAAAGTGTTTAGATGTGTGCAAAATGTGATATTGTATCAAATCACATTGAAAGTGCAATAAAACCCAGTTATGAAAGTTGTCCTTTCTCATTTGCCAGTACATGTCTGGATGATTGGGATATTGCTAACAGTTAGGATACCTATGTACTCACACAAAATTAAAAAAAGAGTGCAAACACTACAGGTGTTTTCCTCTCTTTCTTTATGGTGTCTCATTCCATTATCTATGCTTTCCTAAGAGCAATACTATCTCATTTTATTGCATATGTTATCTGTATCAATGCTTAATGTACTCCCTTGAATATGCACAGCATTTCTTTGCAAGAGGCAGTAACTGTAGTCATTTATATAGCATTTGAATGTTAGGAATGTTGCTCTCCTAACTCAGTCAATGTAATTTCAGACTTTTTGGTAAGTCTCTTCTCTCTGACACACCCTCAGTAAGTTTCCATCAAAGTGGGAGACTGTGAAGCCCTGATTGTGTCTACAGTCAGATTAATTATAGATACCTGCAAGCCATTAGCAGGCAACAATTCTCAATGCTCATCCTTGTATTGCTAGGGTGTGGGCATGAAATCATGTAGCTCCTTAAACATGTTTACCTTCCCTGTATTTAGTGCAGATTATGGTATTCAGGAATGTTAATAATCTAACACCTCAGCTGCATACTCACAGTGCTCATAGGGCTGACTCTGCACTATTTAAAGATAATCATATAGCTAATGCATTTGTATCATAGTGGGTCCACATATCTCAATACTGCTAAATACACTCAACATTTGGAGAATTATTTACTTTCTACATTGCTTTTTGTCAAGGTATGTTGCTATTTCTCACATAATGCTTTTAGTGGAACATTAAGTATGAATTGCAATGCTCAGTACAAATAATTTATTTACCTTCCTGCTTTTTCTTTATCCTTACTGTTGGCAGAGCCCATGTATATCAACTATTTGTGCATTGCAAAAAGTTCTCTACAAATGCTACCTGGCCTATATTTTGTAGGTTTTATTTTAGTGGAATTTGAACAGTTAATTGCAGATGAGTGTAGTATAAATTTATAACATGGTCAAGTAATTTTACGTGTTGGCACAAAGAAGTGTGTTAAATTTGTGATATCTACGTGGTTGCCCTCCACAGCAGTGGAGATGGCACTTTTATAGTTTTTTACATTTCTACTTGTACATTGTGAGTTATTATGAGTTATTATTGTTAATGCTGTGATGTATTACACAGTTGCACATATCTGTTCTCTGCATTACAGAAGTGTTATATATTATATTACTGGAATATTTTTGGGGGGCTATCCTAACTTGTGTGTAGTCATAGGAAGCATTACCTTTTTAAGCTGTTGTGTACATGATGGATGCATACATTCATACATTATTGAGTTTACAGCCATCCTGTCTATGTATTACATATTTCATTTGTTGTCTGTTTTCTGTTTCATCTCATACAGGGATATGGGCCCCAAGAAGAAATCTGTATCCCACAAGACTCCATTCACTGATGCAGAAAATGAGGTCAGTATCCAGGCCTCACATCCCCACTGGGCTTTTAACTTAGGTAGAGGTAGAGGTGACCAGTGCCTGAGAGAGGATATGTTAGCTAGTTGTCAATGACATTAATGCTGTCAGAGGACATGAGAGAAGTTACTAACAGATATGACACAGGGCAAGTGATATGATAACCTCCACCTTAGGGCAGCTACTGTTGCCTTGGAACAGGTGAATATGGGATGTGGTCATGCTACTGAACCTACAATAACTGAAACAGAGGAGTTCCTATCCACTATCAAAGATCCAGATGAATCCTTGATATTGGTGCTGATGTGGATGACAGACTCAGAGTGTCTCAAGCAGAACTTCCAGGTGTACAAAATACAAGTGCCATTGTTACAGCTTTAAATGCATATATCTTACATGTCTGATATATGAAGAGCCAGAGTGTGAGTCAGACGACACAATACTAGAGAGACATATTAAGGTACTGGGGGGGGGGGGTCAGCAAGTCAGTAGATTTTTTTGTATGAGGAAATTCTTAATCTGCACATGTAAAGGGGATTGTTCTCTACTTCTTGTTTCATTTTCATCATGATACTTATCGACCTTTTTTCTTTCCTTTCCTTACATACTGGGACATCTGGATTGCAGGCTGCAAGACCACCTGCACATTGTAAGCACACATTTAGTTATTGTTATTACTGTATATATGGTACATTCAGGTCTAACTGAAAGTAATGTGTGTGTGTTGCTTTAGCATCTGTTATAGTTTAACATACCTTATATGCAAAGGTTTTGATCAATTTTATTCTCTATGTATCTGTGTATTGCTTGTTATCATACATGATCTTGACAGTGGCACTGTGGAACTCCCACCATATGATGTCACAGTATCTGTAGCCTCTGACAATGTTGGTGGAGATGAAAAGGCACAGTCTGGGGGTGTACAGGGTCAGTCTGAGACTGAGATTGTGGCTGCCACATCCCCTGACCATATTAAGGACACAGTTAGTATGCCTATGCATACCCATGATATGAGACCGCTGATATAGGACAGGTTAAGGGTGACACAATTTATCAGGGTAGTGTGGTTACTCAGGTTGCAGTACTAATTGCTTCTCCCCATCATACCTCTCAACTGTACAGATTTTTGCTACACATTTTGTTCTTTTCCTTATAAAATATGTGATTTTCTGGCAAATCACTGATGACTGAAGTCACTAAATAATGACATACATTTGAGTTTCAGACTTCATATCCTTCAAAAATACATGCTGAAACAGATTCTGTTATTATAGCAACTTTATAAGTTTATAATAGCAATGTTTAAAATTTGCTCCTTTGTCCTTCTATTATTTTAGGTTTTGTCCAGATTTTGTGTGCTCAAAGATTGAGTGGTATGCCCCTGTAGCTATTGTGAGGGTGAGGTGCCATATAGGAAGGTTGGAAGAGGTGCTAGAGGAGGTCCGCTTTCCACCCTCCTCCTTATGCTGGCGTACCAATAGGTTTCACCAGACATATGTCTAGGACCATAGTGGAGGCACATGTATGTTCCATTAGGGCATCAGAACAGATAGTGTGAGTACTAAATGTTTTACATTCTGACGTGCGTGACTCCCTGAACCATGTGTGTGAGCCCTTGGACAGGATGAATGACACTCTGGATTGGGCATTGTGAGTGATGGAACATCTGCTGGGGAGGCTGGGCATTCACATGGTTAGAGAGCTGCTACTTCTTCTGGTGTTAGCAGATGTGTCAGTACAAGATCCCACTCCCATAGTGACACTACTTCCATTGCTCTGTCACTTATTGTGGTGTCCACACCCAGACATGGTAGGCCAAGGTATCATGGTCCTGGTCATAGTCATGAGGAGAACTGGTCCAGCAGGCTACACTCATATTCAAGTAGCACCCCAACTTCTAGCCAGGGCAATGGATGCAGCAATCCAGTTCCTGGCCAAGGTGGTTCTCATGGTCAGGTGTGATGACAATTAACTGACTACTCCACCATGCACAGCTCAGACCTCTCTGAGAAGCCAGGATTTAGTGTTAGTACAGTACTTGATTGTGTTCATGAGGATGTACACAGATTGAAAAAAAATCACTTTATCATACCATCTCACACACATGCAAACTATCTAAACAGTACTGTTGAGTACCATACATCTGTTGTTACTGGCCCTGAACACTTTATACTGTGATAGATACATGTTTCTTACTCGCACACTGTCACTTCTTTGGTGTCAGCCTATCCCTCCTAACACTCCCCCAACCTATGCAAATGATGATGAATGTCTCAGAATTTCAATAAACTCCATGTCGGCTTTGTGAGAAGCCAACACTGAGTTTAAGTGTTAGTGCAATGAACAGTAGTGCTAATCGCATGTTCATACTGCTCATCATACTTACATGAACACAAGCAAGGTTTCATGGCCTGCAACAGTGCTGCTGCTAGGAAACAGTACAGAGCAGTATGACCACAGAAGCAAGAAGCATTCAAGTTTGCCTATGAGCAAACCTGCTCAGTGAGATTGCATGGACAACAATGACTACCAGGGGTGAAAATACTGCAATAACAGCAGTACTAACACAGTAAAGAAAAGTGTAGCACACTGTACAATGTACACTATAATAATTATTTGCAGAATGAAATAATTGAGGGGTAAATCACAAGGGCAAAAACAAGGAAATGTACACTGGGCAGGGAAAGTGTGCTGATGAAATTGAGCCCAGACATGAATGATAGGAATGAATAAAGAGAAAGAGGGCATGGTAAATATGGCAATGTCTCCAAGATAGGATATGTCAATGTATATACACTTCCAAGACAAGTCAGCAGCATAACATTAAGCACAAATATAAATAGCACAGTATATTCTGTTTACATCTCCTATACAAGTATATTCTGTCAAGACACATGATAGTATATATGTGATAGTTATACAAGGTTACATGTCAATGGAGGTGAATGGCTGTGATATAAACATCATTGACATGCTCACTGGAGAGCACATTTAGCAATGCTGGCATATACAACAGGGAGTATGTACATACTCTGAATATCTGCAAAATAACTTGCTTGAATATGACTGATGAGTCACCATGACTCTCAACCAATCAGTAACACATAGTAACAGACTTCTGGACAAATGTAGACAGAAAAACGCAAAATCATGGACACTTATAATATATTTTGTCCATTAATCTGTGGCATTGACAGAATATGTGAGTGTAACTTATTATTCGTGTTCTGCAGAAACAGACGTGTACAACTGTAATGTCAGTATTCTATAAGGGGAATTTGCCAATCCTTCCCCAGAAATGATCACTTTTTGGAGGGGTTAAAAGAGACAGTGTTAAAAGGGGATTTGAAATTAGGGCCAAACTTGGCCAGCTGACAGGTTTTCAAGACACACATAAGCCACATTTCCCACCTGCAAGAATCAAACCCATACTTGTCACTGAGCTGTGTATTTAGTGGGTGCAACACAGAACGACATAGCATACAAGCATCTATTAGAATACCTTAAAGAAAAGTTTGCACTGTCAAATCCTAATGGCTATGCATCCCAAATAATGACCTACCAGATATATGGGAGCTCACTGTGCCAAATGTGATACACTTGACTAAAGCATACTTGGCTGATTTAGGTGTTGGCCATATGGATAACAACACATCTAAACACCACACAATTATGAGTGGATTCCCTAGAAATAGCTGGGCATTGCATGCATCTACCATATGCAATAGCAATAGATATTGACTGAAGCATCTACAATTGATGTGTGAACTAAGAAGTGATCCATTATAATGAATGGTACAGTAGTATGAGAGACTGATGACAGTATATCAGCTATGTCCATGTGCACAGGATGTACAGCAGTGCAAAGTCAAGTGTCAGTTATCAATGAAGCTGTCACTGTGATATTGTGCACATACCAAACAGTATATGGAGCTCACTCTATAAGTACATGCCAAGCCTCAAGACATGTGACACATGATCACTGTCCCCTGGCATTACCAGTGAAGATGTTATACTGCCATAAAATTCTGACATATATCCATATGTGTTCATTAAAACTATCAAGTGGTAATACTGATGTGATGTAGTGGTATGGCCTTGATGCAGTACAGTCACACAATAGCTGTACCTGTGCTACAGTTGGACTTCAGGCTGTACATCACCTCCAAATAAAACCTTGGGTATTAATCTCTTGTAACACAGAGGCACTATTAACACAGTCATACAACTCTACCTATTTCATGTAATTACATCAGTTGTGCATCATTTGCCTATATGTTTATCAGTATAAATATGTGAGTGAGGGCCCTGCCACCATATATGGACACATTACAAATAAGGTGGATGTGGTTCATGCAGAACAATTAATGGCACAAATGTTTACAGCCACAGAATGCTGCTGAGGAACAGCTGCATAATCCTTATGAACAGCAGCACAACAGTGTATACAAGGAATTCCCCAAGGTTGTAAATAAATCTCAACATGTCATATATTTGTGTATATAACAGCATTACAACATGTGGATGAACCCAGACATATTTACCCATGTAATCAGTATGATGTAATATTGTTGTGAGCCAGATAACATTTCCAGATGCTAGCTATACACATGCACACCTGTGCTATACTGCAGCTGTAGGTGTGATGGCTGAATGAATCCTATTTAACCCAAATCACTATCTCCAGGCGAGGGAGGATAGTAGGGGTATGTGCACATGTGTTGGATTTTATTACAGACTGCCTCTGTCCATGTGGGACGTGCACCAACCCCATGAGTGAATTAGCAATCACACATCTAGGGGTCTGAAGTTGGCTTGTAGAGGGTCATGGAGGGGCTCTGCTTCGTGATGTATGTATGCATCTTTGAAATGATGAATATCCTCAGTGTTCCACAGAAAGAATGTTATGTGGACAGAAGGGAAAAGGGGGCTGCTGCATTTAGGAGGCTATGTAAAAGGTTCTCCTGAGTAGCAGTCAAATGGGAACAGAGTCAAAACATCATACAATGACTGTAATATACCACCAACCCATACATACTCCAGTTCAGTTCCAGGTCAGATTCAAACACCATAAATGTCTAGATATACAAGCTGGAGTCTATATAATGTAAGACTAGCACCATCATAGAAGTCTAACTTACACTCAGATGACATTGTTGATTGCTATGAGATTAGAACCCCTACCTATCTAGTTACACAAGCTAGAGAACACAGTACTTAATGCTAGCGCCACCACAAAAAGTCAAATGTAAATAGTGTCAGAGTACACTTTATAAAGTATGGCATCATCAGTGCATGCTAAGAAGAGGCTGTTGGGTGGGCTGTTTGAAATTGCTGTGGAGTCATGTAGCACTGTAAAAGTGTCTCTTGAATGCTACATGAGCAAGGACAACAGGACCTGGACTCATATTCATTTGACTACGCACACGCCCACTCAGACATAGACCCACAAAAGTTGGCTGCTGTGAGATTAGAACCCCTGCCTCTCTGGTTACACCAGCTAGAGAACACAGTACTTAATGCTAGTGCCACTGTGGAAGCCTGACATTAACAGTATACACTTTATAGAGGATGACATCATCAGTGTATGCTGAGAAGAGGATGGTGCTAGGTCTGTTTGAAATTGCTGTGGAGTCATGTAGCAGTGTAAAACCATCTCCTGAATAGTACTTGACTGAAAGCAGCAGGACCTGGAATAATGCTCCTCTGATTACACACATCCTCACACACACACAAGTTGACTGCTGTGAAATTAGAACCCTTGCCTCTCTAGTTATATAAGTTAGAGAGTATAGTGCTTAACACTAGGACCACCGCCACTGAACTTTAACTTTAATACTGTCATTGTGCACTTTATAAGGATGACATAATCATATTTTTTCAGGTAACAGATACTGTTATGAAACTTGGGTGCAAAGCCAGGATTTGTGATATGATTGTGTGAGGGCAGTTTGCAAAAGTATTTATAAATACATCCTGGCAACCTAGGTCAAAAAAGCTGTCATAAATGCAAATTTCAGACATGAGACAGATATGTACCTGTTTTTCAGGATGTTGTGTAGATGAGGCAGACACACACATGCAGACACACACACACACACACACACACACACACACACACACACACACACACACACACACACACACACACACACACGTGGGAAAAAAACACTAGTGCAATGATGGAGATGTGTGTCTTCATATTAGGATGAAGGTATGTCCACATTAATACAAGTTACTGACAATATCAATGGGATATTATCATGCATGACCAATGTCCACTCTCACTTTAGATATGTACCAAATGTAACAATGTAGTCAGGCTATGTAATTCTGGAGTCTGTTTGAAAATGGCCCAAGTACTGATATATCATTTGCAAGTGCATTACTGCAGTACACACGTGAATATCAGAAAGTACGTGTTCAGTCAAGCATACATATCACTGCTCTTTTATTGTGTTTATGAAGGTTTCCATGAACTGAAGGATTACAGCTCAGTACCCAGAGTTAGACATATCATACACCTCTTCACAAAGCACATTGATGAGAAGCTGATTTATGCAGACAATGGCAAAGTATTAGCATGTGTGTGATTCAAATTTCAGGAATTCAACTTGGTCTTGTGAAGTAGCAGTGTCCACTGGTACTCATTGCCAAACTGTGCTCATATAGGGACATACAGTAGCTGGCCTTATTGGGGTAAACTGCAAAATACATTTTGTTTGTTGTTAATGTTTCATGTGTCAGGCTTTCAAGATATGTCATGGGAGAAATTACTGTCAGCTAGTATGATTTGTATGCTATAATCTAGCTTTGAAATATTGGGGCCAAAGTTTTGTTGCATAAATAACTGTTGTTCTCACCTTTTCCATTTGTGTGGCATTGTGCTAGTAAATGCAGTTTTCTACTTAAGGAAAACTGAAAAAATAATATAGTATGCCTTCATTTGTGCAAACAGCAGTGTCGATGCATGGCCATCAACACTTTCACAGTACTTAGTATGGAAAATAGCCCTGCTGCCTAATGGTCTCTGTGGCACATGGTATAAGAGCAGTGAGGTCCTAGTCAGAGCAGAGTTGAGCCATGGTTCAAATCCAGATGTTTCTGTTTTTTTTTTTTTTTTTTTTTTTACAAATGGTGTTGGGATGTCATTAGCTATGTAAATGTGTTCGATACTGCAAATGTGGCTATCCATGACTACAGTAAAGTATGTTGTCCCCAAACTGTATCAGTAATACCTACCTTGACACACTTCTGGATATAATAGTGATTTTGCAAGCCTCACTGCAACTCACAAGTTAATTGTTAATACAGATTGCTACAAATGACAAGGATTGGTGCATCTTTTGAAATGATTAATATGACTCAGTAGATATGCAAACTATTTGTGTAGAGAAAAGTGTATGTAGTATGCTTCTTTGCAGTAAGGACAGTTTCTACATCATAGTATATGAACATTTTATCATCCTACTAAAGATTCTACAGTATATTCTGATGAGACACAGGAGGTGATGAGAGACACAGGGCTGTAGAGGACATAGGAGGTACTGACCTGTCAAATTCATGAACATACCAATGGTTTGTTGGAATGATATATCTTCTCAATCATATGTCCTGCTCTGTATCATGAATTGCATGAAATAAGGAAAGAGGAGATATAGAGTGACAATCATTAATACATCCATATACATCAGTTTGAAGAATATGTGGGACACCTGAAATATAATGGTGCCATGTGGGAATTGATGTTTGGCAGTTATATCAATTGTGGACCACCTTGCATTTTACTTATTAGGCAGATGTATCATACTTATATAGGAGAAGGTATAGACATATAGGAAACAGATACAATGTATCATATTTATGTAGGAGAAGCGGTAGACATATAGGCAACAGATACACAGGAAAAAGACCTCTGAAAACAGTCCTTAAGAGAATCCCCTACAGGTGGGTTATAAGCCTTGAGAAGCTGCAAACTTATATATCTGATCATTTCCTGAACATGACACAGAGGGAATCCTGAGCAGATTTTAAAACCTTGCACATTGCAGGTGCAATGATAACCTATTAAATCAAGGTAACATATTGGTTTTATGCATCAGCAGTGTCATGACAGTATATAGGCTTTTGACAAGCAGAACAAGTTTGCATAAATATCTCATAGTTGTGGGGATGGATATCACCTCAAATATTCTTTTTTGGCCAGTATTCATTTTATCTCTGTGAGAACTCATAACTGTGGCAAATGCTAAAATGTGGATGATTAAACATATCTTACAAATATAACATCACACTAAGAAATTATATGAGATGCATCTAGAATTGAACCTTTGGAAATAACAAAGTCCCCACAAACCACCATTTAGTCCCCTAAATACGGAAAATGTAATAAAGGATCTGGGGACCCAAGTAGATAGCAATCTCTCCTTTGATAATCACATTGCCAAAGTGGTTAGAAAATCCTTCTATGTGGCCCACCTAATCACAAAAGGGTTTGCATCCAGATCAAAGGAGGTCATTGTGCCCCTCTACTCATCACTCATCAGACCCATCATAGAGTACAACGCCCCATTTGGTCTGCACCTTACAAGACACCTGCAACAGCTGGAAAGACCACAGAAGTACCTCACCAATAGAATCACTGGCCTCAAACAGATGCCCTATGCAGCTCAACTGAAGAAACTCCAGCTGTACTCGGTAACATACCGCCTGCTCAGAGGTGATCTCTGCCTGACATACAAGGCCAAGTCCAACCCAGAATCGATGGACATGCTCCACCTAAAGAAAACCTTATCACCTCAAGCCACATGCTCTAGGGATCTAAACCTCACCACAACAATAAATAGGACATGCTGGAGGGATAGATTCCTGTCCCAGAGACTTCCCATGCTTTGGAACAAGATTCCAATCTACATTAGACAGAGCTCCTCACTAGCACTCCTCAAGAAAAGCCTTGACGAGTGGATGGGAAACAGAAAGTTTACCCCAGGGATCACTTTAGTGGCTCTGCTGGACAGAGGCACATGGAACTAATCTAAGGGGGCAGCGAAAGCCAACACATTCTGGCAAGGCTTATAAATGCCTTCAAGCAGATAGCCTAGTACCTACCTATGAACCTATGAACCTATGAACCCTTGATGCTATGGGGGAAAACAGTCTTTAGCCAACTGATGTATGTCACTCCATAGGTTCATAGGTGAGTAGTAGGCTAATGGCCCATGGAGCCTTTATAAGCTTAGCCCATAGGATTACCCTGGCATTGTGCCACCTGACCTTAGTTCTCAGTGCATCTATTGAGTAGAACCACTGGAGTGATCCCCGGGGTGAATTTTCTATTTCCTATCCACCCATCAAGATTTCTCTTGAAGAGGGCCAGTGAGGTGCTCTGTTTGACATGTATGGGAAGTCTATTCCATAGCATGGGCAGTCTCTGGGTTATGAACCTGCCCTTCCACCATTTTCTGTTGATTGTGGTAATGAGGTTGAGGTCTCTGGAGCATGTGGTGCGGACAGATTGTGATTTCTTTAGATGTAGCATTTCTAACAGAGCTGGGTCAGACATGGCTTTGTATGTCAAGCAGAGATCACCTCTAAGTAGGCGATATGAGATAGAGAATAGTTGGAGTTTTCTGAGTCTGTCCATATAGGACAAGCGTTTGAGGCCTAGGATAGTAAGTTGTCATTTGTTACATCCAGCAGTCTAGGAACTGTCAGATTAACTGTTTCAAAATACTGCTTTTACTCTGCTTTAAGTCTGTGTTCCTCTAGCACAGTGAGTTTAAGCACTATTGGGTGGAGAGTACCGGAGTAGTGCAGCTGATGGCAACAACTCATCAGGTTTTGTCATAGGACATGAACAGCCATCCACCTCTGCTCAGCATTGGTGTGCAATTTCAAACTTTGCACAAATGCAGAGGACAAAAATTGAAGGCTTTTTATGGGCCATTTCTGGCCATACATTTTGTGGGTGATTCTATTTTGTGACCAGATTAAACAAGTGAAAATGGGGTTGATAGAAAAGTGGTGAAATAGGGAGGCAGAGGGAAGAACAAAGTGGAAGTAATAAAGGCATTTGCAGGTAGGGATTGGGAGAGAGCCATAGATATCCACTTCTTCACCATAGTAATGTACACAGGTAGACAACGTTTGATGAATTTGGACTGTCACCACAACACAGATGGGTGACAACAATGCAATGATGTTGTATAGCCAGTTGAACCAAATCAAATGTGGTGACAAGACACATATGTGAAGTAGAGAGCAATGTATGGGACAATTTTTTTTTTCTGGGACAGGTGCACTTTTTTTTTCATTTCAAAAAAAGAAGAATGTTAGGGAACCAGGCCTAGAAATATGAGGGTAATATAGGTAAGGTAGGTGAGGAAGCAGGTGCAGACAAAAAGTACAAATAAGACAGGTACAGAGATGGTGATGGACACAAAAAGGTTGGGGGACACCATGATTGGGGATAGGTAGAGGACATCTGAGGCACATGGCCATCAAGTGTGAGAACAGTGATAATCTAGTCCTCACCCACAGAACTATCATCACTGTCCCTTTCCTCAGTTGCCTGTGAGACTGCTTGATGTGGAAGTTTTTTTGATTTTTTAGGAGCACCTTCTCCACTCAGCTTATGTGGGCACTAAGGCTACTCTCTATCAGTTCTCGCACAATCCCTGTTAGCTCCTGGTTAATCAATGCCTGCACAAGTACTTCCAGAGGATACCAGTCCATCACCAGCTAGGACACTGCTACCTGATGAGGATGGACCAGGTAGTGCACGGGTTGTGGAGGCAGTACTACCAAGTTGCATCCCAGAGGTGCTGGGTGTTGGTGCAGCAGCTGGTGGAGGTTTGGCTGGTCGAGCTGCAATGACTGGACCACATCCTTGTGCTGAGCTGCATTTGTTTTGTTGGCAGAAAGATATGCTATCAGAAATTTGTTATTTTAGGTAACGCAAAATAAAAAATAAAAAAATAAAAAAAAGAGAGGTAAGGGGTGAGGTGAGACAAAAAAGAAAATAAATTATTAGAACCATAATATGTTAAATTCATTCATTATTACAATAAATAGCTATTTTTTTATTATCCTAGCTATAGAGCTTTCACACTCTCAAAAATGATTATGAATTGTTACAGGTAATCTTTGGAATATGCACATATTCCATAGATGCTGTCACTTAGTCTATAGCTTTAACTCTTCCAAGACCTGGAATAGCCTACCGTTAGATATAAGATCCCTTGAACATCCCAATCAATTCAAAACCACTACAAAAAATACCTTCATGAAAAATGGACTTGCCAGTGTAATTATCCCTCGTAAACACTGCCCTATAACCTTCTATTTTTTCCTTTTCTCTTTCTTCCTTTCAATAAACAAACTTACTACTTTATCTTCTCCTCTTGCTACATCACTGTACAAACATAACTAGTAAAATATTTCAGCTATGTAACTATTGAACTATTATGTAAATAATATGTAATTATGAATGTATCCCTCCGATGAATGCAATTCTATATGTATTTCACTTGCCATGGTGTAATGTATGACACTGTGATGCAGTAATGTGTGATACTGATGAATGTATTCTATATGTATTTAATATTGTAACATTTCTATTTTTCTGTTGGAGCTTTTCTCCTCAGGCCTCCACTGAAAACGGACAATTGTAGCCCAGTCAGACAAACCCGGTCAACAAATATAAAATAAATAATAAATAAATTCTGCAGAGTAAGTTAAGAACATGGCATTAAAGCCAATATTGGCTGCTTTTCACCTGTAACAATACCGGTTGAGTGTGAATCTATAGGTTAGTTGTGGGTATTGAACCCACATAATCTGAATACACTACTACACTTGCCTAATACAATCACCAACAGCTACAGCAGAAAGCATGCATGTTTGCTGTTACAGTTAAGGTGTGCATGCTGAAGTTGCTACTGATCTATGGAAATACAATAATTAATACAATTAGGTTCATTTGTGCTGCAGACATACCCCTCGCCTATCTGAATCTATCCAATCTGTTGGCAAGCACCTTCCTGTTTGCCTTAACTTCCTCTGTAGCTGTAAAATACAGAATGACAGAAGAAAAGACATGAACATATTATGCATACCAGTCTTGGCTATCTACAGCATTCCATATACTTTTGAGTTGCTTGATCTGTATATTTAAACAACTGGGAGGGGGGAGTTAGCAGTTCTAAACCCATCTAGACACTGGTCGAGTTGTGCCTGCTTATGCCATATAGTCTCACTGTAGTGGTGCCTACCCTGTTCCCCAGTACTTGGTATCCCAGTTGTATTGGAGACAGCCTTGGCTAGGCTGCTCCAAGCCCCAGGGTTGTACGGAGACTCAGTATAGTTCCCCTGCAGCAGTTTACAACTGTAGTGCTTGACAATGAGGGCAACAAAGATTTTGGACTTCTCTACATCCACCTCTGTTCCCTGAATTTGGCACCAGGATCCTCATCACCTTATATGTCTGCAGAGGTCCTCCAACACCAGTAACAATGGTTTGGCACCAAATTGCGATCTTGCACTTTAAGACCAGTGCACAAGACACACACAAGCATGCCAACCACATTTGCACAACGTTAAGCAAAGAGAGAAATTACCAAAGAAAGAGGAAGGGAGTTTAAGAAAGAGCAATAATGATGTGAAACTTGGCAGTGATCTTTGGAATGTGTGATGCTATACTTGGTCACACTTTGTCCACTGGTCAACACTGAAATACTCAATGGCTTAGCTTTTAAGCCTTGACTTTAGAGGGATCAGTGACTTGGCACATATTTTGTTGGGATGTTCACACTGTTAAAAGTAATTTGTACAAGGTGGGATTAAAACCTATTTAAAAGAGAATGCATACATTTCCACACAGGTGATTATTTCCCATTGCCATAGCAGAAGTGTTTGGCAACCATGGTCATTAAAGATATACAGCTTAAAGAGTGACTGGCTCTATACTTCAATAAGGCCTGTATGGTTGTGACATTAAAAGTTCCTGGCTTATACATTCTGAGTGTGATGCAGGACTAATGCCTGACAATATATTAGAAATTGTTAGACTTGCATGCCTTTATTTATTTAATTTATTTTATTTTACATTTGCTGACCGGGATAGTCCGACTGGATGCATGTTCATTTTCACCGGAAACCCGGGGAGAAAAGCTCCACATAATGAAGCAGTGCAGAGACAGTAAATACATAACTAAGTTTTAAACACAGGAAACATATCAAAATATTAACATAGGATACAAGCAGATAACATCCTTCAATATGTGCAGACATACATATGTAATGAGGCATGGGTAGATAGCTAAACAGCAGATTGGGTAGTAATACATGTTTTAGTGGTGTTGTTAATCAGGATTTGAGCAAGGGCAAAGCCAGGGTGATTTGAAGTAATTTTTGAGGCCTTTTTTAAATAAGGGTAGCAAAGTTTCCTTGGTAAGGTTAGCAGGAAGTAGATTCCAAGTTTCACCAATTGAGTTGGCAAACAGAGCATCTCCTGCAGAGCTGGTGGATTTTTGGGTCAGTATCATTAGTTTATTAGATGAGTGCAGTGGCCTGAGGGCACTATGGGGGCTGATGATGTTTTTAAGGGCAGGGGTGTTTTCAGGTTGGTGGAGGACTTTGTGTGCTACTATAAGTTGGTTGAACTGTAGAAGGGTAGGACATTTTAGCCATCCTAGAGCTTTTAGGTTTTGACAATGATGAATCCTATATGCCATGCCAGTAGCGAATCTAGCTATATGGTTGCAACAGCCCGATAATTTATTGAGATCAGTTTTGGACAGGTTGGTGAGTACAGAAGAGGCATACATTAGAGTAGCAAGAAGGTGGGATCTTGCAATAGCTGCCCTAGCAAGAGGGGTGAGGAAAGGTTTAAGCTTGTACAGTGAGCTAAGTTGTTATGGACTTAATAGTGTGATTAACATGCGTATCAAATTTAAGGTTGTTGTTGATTATTACACCTAGTAGCTTAGTGTGGTCATCTGGGGAGATAATGGCGTCATTGTTAGATTTAATGGTGAAGAATGGAGGAGAGCACCTACGGGCAGGGGAGAAAAGCAGCAGTTTGGTTTTGTTAGGATTTAGAAGCAGGTGGTGATTAGTTAGCCAGTTTTCTATGGTGTTGAAAGTAGTCTGGGTTAGAGACAGTAGATGTGTTGGAGAGGAGGCAGAACATATCAGTGTTGAGTCATCTGCATGTTGGATGCAAGTAGCTTTTGGGATGGTTATGTGAAGATCAGTGATAAAGATTGAGAAAAGAAGGGGACCTAGTATGGAGCCCTGTGGGACTCCTAGGGTTAGAAGCAGTTGGGATGACAGCTTGTTCTGCCATAAAAAATGTATAATGAACCTGATCCAAGAAAAAATAAATCCAAATGGTGAAGCAAAGGCAATAGTTCAAAAGCTGATTCAAATGACTTTAATTTAATCGGGACAAACAAAAACTTTGACACAAGCGCTTTCACTCGGACTCTTCCGCGCTTTTTCAAGTGAGACAATGAGAACTTTTAAACAGACAGCTTAAATACTGTTGCTTTACAATTAATTAATTATGCAATTAGCCCGTTTCTTAAAAAAGCAGTACCTTGATTGAACATTTTTTGATCTTACTTATGAATAAATAAATAAATAGTTGTACATTTAAAATTTGCACCAATATAAAAATGTTGAATACAACTAAATTATTAAGTTCTATTCAACATTTTTATATTGGTGCAATGGCAGTATAAATTTAGCATCACTGGAGGCGAGTGGGATATGGGGGCAGGGTGGGGAGTGAGGTGAGGGTGAGCGGAGCAGGGCTAAACCAGAAAACTAGTTTCCTAAAGTCAGCGTGCGCATGTAGGTGTAATGAACACACTTTTCTAGTTTAACATGTGCAGAGCACTCTGTTCCTGTAACCTAATGTTGAACATACACTGTAGAAAGCACGTTTATCAATTTATACTGTAGATAGCATGCTTTTTTGACATAAACTTTAGAAAGCACACTGTTTCTTTTTACAGAACACACTATTTCTGTATCCTAATGTTATTGATAAACTGTAGAAAGCACACTTTTTCAGTAAGCATGCTGTTTCATTCAGCTGGTAATGAAATGAGAGTTGCAGGAAAATGTTACCCTGCCGACATATTGTAAGTCCCGGTTTATAGGTGTTACTGACTATACGGGAGCTAAGGAGACAGTTGCCAGTGCTTTTGGACCCAGTTAGCTATTTTCACAGAATGGCAAAGATTAATAATGTAGATATTGACCTTTTTTCATTCACGTAAAATAGCGAGGCAACAGGGGAAAGCATTCCGTACTTAGTCGCTACTTGGGAGTGACCTTAAGTGCATTCCAAGCCTTTCAAGGGGAGGTGGGATAGAGCACCCTTTTCATTCAAGTAAAATAGCAAGGCAACGGGGGAAAGCCTTCCGTACTTAGTCGCTACTTGGGAGTGACCTTATGTGCGTTTCAAGCCTTTCTGTAATAGAGTTTGGAGTTATGATACATACTTCACAATACATTCTGTTTTACAATTATATTGGATTATTGGAAGTGTTTATATGATTGCCAGTAAATTATTGTGTCCATCAGAGATATGTAACTGCATTTTTATTACATAATCATCACTGTCATGCTAAACCAGTTACATATATAATCATCTGGGTTTAATATGTAAGTCATTAATGAGCTATGATACCGACAAATGTATGTGTATGCAAGCAGTAATGATACGTTTCTGTCAAGCAACCTACTATGCATAGCTATTGGTATGTAGCACTACCTTTATAATCAAAGTTTTAGGGAGCAATGACAGTGTGACACCCTCACTAAAATGTAAAGTCTGATTGATCTGTACCCTGGCTCACCTGTGTTCTGACCACAAAACTACTGCACTTACAGCTGGTGACACAGGGAAAGCTAGACAGCAGATATATTTTTTCCACTCAGTACTGTCCAGAGTGCTGATGGCTATGCATCACTGCTGAGGCTGTTTGCACCAAGGAAGGCACACCAAATTATATTTTTCACTTTTTTCCTTAACCAGGTAAGCTGTCAGCATTCCCATGAAACATTGTTAGTTGTGTTACACTTATGACTTCTGCAGTTACTAGAAATTCTTCAAAAATGGGACACTTTATTCAGTTACTATGATCTGTACTGATTACAGCTGCACAATGTTTCTGAGCTTGTTTTTGCTCCTAAAGGTGTTCTAAATTAATTTTTTCAGTTTTTCTTAAGCAGTGAACACTGTTTGCACTCGAGTAATGCAGAAATGGAAAATGTAATCACAAACACATATTACTTGTGTAAGTGCTCATTATGACCTTGCTCACTAAAAATATCTACTGTGGGACTCCAGTCCTGTTTTTTAGCTCACCGTGTTTACACCTTGTACAACAGAGACAGCTAACAGATGGAATTTCTGCAGTCATTACCATCCATGGGGCTGATCACCAAGCAATGCTGCGAAACATGTTTGTGGTCTGTAAGGCAAATTAAATTACATTTTTCACTTTTTGAACTGTATTTGTGCTATGCCTTTCACTACACATACGGCAAAGGCAAAAAAAAAAAACATATATATATATATATATATATATATATATATATATATATATATGGGTCTATATGACTTGGTCGACAGTTCATATGATCGACTGTTTATTTGGTCGACAGTTCATTTGATCGACAAGCATTTGCCCCCTTCCCCAATGTTGTGTGACCCTGGAGTTGATATATATAGTTAGGGGGGGGTGGGGGGCACAGCCCCCCACATTGGGTGGTGTGGGGGGCGAAGCCCCCACCTAAAATGCTTGTCGATCAAATGAACTGTCGACCAAATAAACAGTCGATCATATGAACTGTCGACCAAGTCATATAGACCGATATATATATAAAACAGAGAAACAAAGGTTAAACAGTTAGACAGCCCTGAGTATGAACCATCACAATGTTGCACTTATACAGTACAGTTGTCAGGGGTTATCTGCCATTGCCACAGACACAGCTTTGCAATAGAAGCCAAATAATGTTCATACAAGCAATTCACATTTCACAGCCAAGTATTAAACAGTTCATACAGTTGCACATTCTCAGTTGAATGTACATGTGTCCATAGCATATTTAGTCGAATGAGTGACCACACAATATTTATGAATATGTTTGCAAAACTGCGGCTCTGCCTTCTCTTTGTGTTCTGGGAATTCTTACCTTATATCTGCTTTACTATAGAACATGTAATTTCTAGTGCATGTCCTCTCATTTTTCTTTTGAGTATGATAAAAATATATGGTAGTGAACAACAGTTTTCAGCAAAGGCAGGAAACTGTGGTGTAATGCCAAAGAAATATACATATAGGGTGTTTGATTTTGTTTAAAAGCTCACTGCGGTTAGTTCCACACGATGCAATTGTATCCTCATCGACACACCCACTTCAGGGAAGGGTGTCTATGAATTAAACTGTGTTTTGCTTCAGTCAGACTAATTATTCACAGTTGCAAGCCATTAGCACCTAAAATGTTGTAGAGGCTACATTATGTTTGCATGTGCGACACAGTCAAAAGTTTGGTATGCAGCAATTTTAATAAGTTGACACCTGATTTGCATTTTCAGAGAACTCAGAGGGCTGATTCTACACTATAAAAAGTTACCCATGTAGATAGGGAACTTGAAGGTAAGGAGACTGTTTTGAGACAGCAAAGATTGTGCTACTATTTCTTTGAAGGAGATTTTTTCTGCAAAGAAGGACTTATTTTGCTAAGGTATGGTTTTATTATTCAAGTGCATTTGCATTCTAACATGAATGCATTTATATAGGCAGTAGAAAAATGAAAGTTGATCTGTGTGCACTTCTTATGTTCACTGTTGGCACAGGCATTTCTTGCAGCACTTTACATTTGTGAGATGGGAAGCTAATACTTACAGCACAGTATGTTGTTACCATTTGCCTTTGCAATGTCACCTGGTATTGGAGACAACTGTATTGTGTTTTATATCCAAATGCAAGTGGTTGTACATGTGGCTAACAATGGCATTAGGCTTTTCCGATGCCCAGGGCAACCTCCACAACAGTGGTGGGCACAGTGAAAATTGACTGGCCTTCTGCTTCGCATTCTTGACTATTTAGCAATGATAATTGTCATCAAGTAATGAATGACAGAACTGCAGTCTTGAGTATAGGAATGTTGACAGAATGTGGGTTTAACCAGACACTTTTTTTGTGTTGGAGGTTTCAGGGGTTGAGTATAGGAATGTTGACAGAATGTGGGTTAAGCCAGACACTTTTGTTTGTGTTGGAGGTTTCGGGGGTGTAGCAACCTAACATTCTGTTCTAAATGGGAAGTATATTTCCAGTGCTTTAAGTTGACAATGGCTACACAGTCTGATTTTTTGCTGGATAGCATACATTTCTATGTGCTCTTCATAAGTTTGACCAAACCTCTTTGTTTGTGTTGGACAATGGGGTGGGGGGAAGCAACCTACCATTTTGTTTTAAATGGGAAATGTGTTTCAAGTGCTTTATGTTAACAATGGGTACACAGCTTGATTATTTTTTGGAACACAGGCATTACTATGTGCTATTCATCGGTTTTGTCCTTCTCTGTTTTATGCTACATAGGATTATGGTACCAGTTGGAGGTGCCAAAATAACCACAAAGCAAATGTGTAGCAGCCACAAACCTTTTTGTGACTGTTTCTGGTTTCCTGGTTTATGGTACCTGACCTGTTTGGTTTTTTGGTTTTCCTACATAGGATTATGTTACACAAACAAGGAAATCCCAGAAACCCCCCTTTTTGTGAGGCTGAGAATGAGGTCATCATCCAGGCTCTGAGGCAATATGGAGCCTATTTTTGGAGAGACACTTTGGGGATATGACTGCCAGAAAAGACCTTTGGAACCAGATGGTGGCTGATGTTATTGCTGTTGGTAATCATGCCTGCAATTATGATCAGGTGTGGCACAAGGTCACTGACATGGTTCTCTGCATAATTCTGGCTCTGTCTTCTGAGGTATGTGGGAAATATATATAGTCACTGACATGTTGTAGCATAGTATTCAGGAACTGGTGGAGAATCCTGGATGCTGATGCCTGTGCCACCACCAAATGTTTTCCCTGTGGGTCTCTGAAAGGTTCTTGTAGCTAAAGTTCAAAGTGCTGCGCATACCTTGGTCTCCACAGGTATTAGCTGTCCTTGGTTTGCCCTTGGCCTCAGGTGAGGATAACAGAGGTTGCAGAGTTCCTGGAGTGTCTCTATGTACCCTCTATGGCTCTACTATTTACACTTTCTGCAGATCATGAAAACTTAAATGGTGTCTAAATACCCTCCTCCTTCCCAAGGTCTATCAGCAGTGGCAGCAGCAGAGACTTGAGTTGCACATACTAAGCAAAACATAATCCCTTACAATACTGTAGGAAAACAGGTACCAAGAAAAAACACTCAAAACAGTTTCATTCCTTTTACTTGAAAAATGTCTTCAAAAATAAATCTTGTTACTTTGCATCCAGTTTAAATAATATATGGAAATTAATCACAAACTTTCTTGCTAGATGAAACGCTTAGTGAACAGTTCGTTACAGTTATACTTAAGTTAAATAGACCATCCTATAAAAAAAGACAATAAAATAGATAAACTACACCAAACACCAATACAAACATTAATAATAAATAAAAACACTGTTAGATCATTTTGTACTTTATTAAACGCTTTACTAAAATGGTCTCATTAAGTCCTGGAGCCATATCAGCACAGAAAAACACTTGCCATTTAAGTTAAAAAAACTCAAAATAGTTGTTAAATTGATCAATATAAGGAAATTGAATAACTTTTTTTACATCTAAAAAGGTACATTTACGAAAGTCAGAAAAAATTATACTTTGCCTTGCAGGTCTTTAAGGACTGCAAATTCACCAGAATTTAAATTGTAAAAAGGTTTAGTTTTAGTGTTGGTAGATTTCTAAATAAATTGTACAAATCATTTTCACACAATTGTGAAAACTGTTTAATGTACTTGTCAATGGAGGGTTAACAACATTTGTTTTTTGAATAAAGATTTAGATTTATTACAATTCACATTGTCAGAAATGAACTTAAGGTTGAGCTTCCTAACAAACTGTTTAAAATCAATGTCAGTAACAGATGCTGTATTAGTGAGTATGAAAGCAAAACCCTTTGCCAGTACCTTAAGTTTCAGTAAACTTCTTTTCACTTAGATTGAAAAGACACGATTGAAACATCAGTGACCTCTTTTTTTTCCCTGATTCTTGCCCTGAGGTACTTTAGCTTCTCTCACCACTGGAAAAACCTTGGTTATCGGTTGTGGAGAAAAAGAACTGGCAGTTTAAGTGAGCCATGTAGGGTTTATTGAATCCAGCCATAGAAGCATCATATATTGCAGAAGAATTGTGACATGTTTTAATAAGTTTAAGAAAAAATACCTTATAGGTGCAATGTGAGATTACAGAATGGCCATCTTTCTTTTGCATGGCACAGAAAGCTTGTATTAAAGGAGGGTCACAACACTGCACAAGCTGTGTATGTTGCCTGAAAAGTACTGTGGCATAAGCCAGTTTCTCTTTCAAGGGCTGCAAAAATTCTAGAATTCTCAGGTAGCTTTTCTTATGGCAGCAAGGATTCTGATTCAGGAAAAGAGCTGGATAGATATATGTAATAAGCGCTTATTTATTAAACAAGTCTGATTGCAATAAAAATGTACTTAAATTCAAAGACATATGTTCAGTAACGATCTATTCACTTTGGCAATGTTCTGTGAAAGTAGGTAAAAAAATATTGGCACTTGTGAATACCCACTTTATCTTGTATACCCATGTCATGTACCATTATCCCATACTGAAAAATAAACTAAGAAAGAGTTCTGCATCTTTTGAGGAAAAAAAGATCCCCACAGTGACATACTGAAAGTCTGGATTCAATTCTTTATTATGCATATTATTTCCAGTCAATTCAGTTTTATCTCTCATAGAAACTGTGATCTGGAATTGTCTTACTGTGGCCAATACTGAAAAAAAAAGAGAAAAACAATTTAGAAATTCTTGTACATCTCCAAGGCTTAACAAAGTGAAGCTTATTAAATCATTCTGGCAATGAAGGAAAACTAACTAAAGGATTTACAGTGGTTTCTGAAATTAATTGTACTGTCTTGAATTATATTAACTTATGTTACAACTCCATTAGCTCAGACCTGTCATCTCTGCTCAAGAAACCACCAAGTAATCACTACCACATTAAAGAATAAATTAGCTTTTGAATAAACCAGCATTTGGCTTGAAGCCTAGTTGGAAAGGTTTTCATTTGTGTCTGCTGCCGACATATGTACGTAATAAAGTTTGAACATGCAGTAAAAGTATATATATATCAGTGTCAGCCAGTTATATTTCACAGACAATATGTTCAACATTGTCCATTAGCACTAATTAACTCAATTATTTAAATGCATCTGTTCATATTCTTACCTTGGACTGCCTTCAGATATGAAAGATGGCTCAAATAAATGATGTGTACTACTTAAAGCAGATTTTTCTCTCGTGTTCTTTAACCTTTATTTATAAAAATAGTACTGCCTGAACATTTCCCTTACAATTAATGCACTTCTGTTGCAGTACTTAACATACTGACTTGAAAAAGGAACACATGAACAGCAAATATCAAACTGATAGAAAGTAGATTTGCTAACAGGGTCCATTAAAACTCATATTTATGTTTTAATCCATATGCCATGTAAAATATGAATAGTAGTGAAATGTAATACTTACCTGGTAATGATCAGCAGAGGCTCATTGTAATAGATATTTCATTTATAAATGTTTTATTTTTATTCTTTGTCTTCTCATTTTATATACTTACACATACACTATTATATATATATATATATATATATATATATATATATATATATATATATATATACACACACATGCATGTATGTATACAGTTGTCATTCATTTGGTTGACAATATAAATGAGCAACACACAAATGAATGACAAAAACTGAGCAACAGCACAAATGTGTGACTGCACATTTTTGTGATTCGCATTTGGTTGAATTCAGGATTTATATAGTGTAGGTATGTTGAAGTGTGCAGGAAAATGAATGTTTGACTGAAAAAGTGTAATCTGAAAGGATGTGCCAGATCCTGTTATAGCTTGTAGTGTCTATCTGCGAGTGTTTGTGGGTTGGGGCCACAGTTAGAGTTAAGTAAAGGCACATTTTTAGGCTTTTGGCTGTTTGGTGTTGTGTGTGCTCTCTGTCCTTTTGCTGTGATTAGTTTTACTGTTAGGGAACTGGTTGTTAGTAATGTAATGCATAATGTTAGTGTTAGGGCAGGAGTAGGGATAGGGTTAGGGATCATATGTGAGTAAGGTGGCTCAGTCATATCCTTCAGCATCCATGACATCCTTTCCAATTATTGAATTGACAACACACTCCTGAAAGTTGATCCTATAGTCATGGATCTAGGAATCTATGTAGACAATGAACTGTCCTTTGATCACCACATATCCACTATTGTAAGGAAGTCATTTTTCATTGCGCAGCTTATATCTAAATGTATGGTATCCAGGTCCAGGGATGTAACCATTTTACTGTACTCAGTTGTCATCAGGACAGTCATTGAATATCATGACTGGACTGTGTGTACCTGTCCAAACATTTGTCACAGCTTGAGAGACCACAATATTTTCTCCCCAGAAAAAACAAAAAAACCCCCCAAAAATGGTGTAAATCATGCAGGCAAATAAGAGGCAACCTCACCTCATGTATAAGATCCTCAAGAGACCCTACCAGACGTCTTTCACATTCACGTCTAATGGCAGCTTGAGCACCCACTCAAGTGATCTTAATCTCTTTTGCAACATAAATAGAATGTGTTACAGGGACAGGTATGTATCACAGAGTATGCCCCTTCTATGGAATTATCTTCCAGTCCACATAAAGCAGACTATTTCTTTTACTCTATTCAAATGCAGTTTGGATAAATAGATGGGAGATTGCAAATTCACCCCAGTTTAGTACCTATGTCACTCATGGATGGGGCAACACATAACTGTCTTACCATATCCTTGTTCTTCCTACCCCTGGGTTATTCACATACAAAATGCAGACTAAAAACTACCATGAAGATGTAAAGTTAGACTTCTTAGGATCCTCAAAGATCAATAGTCAAGTAAGTACCTATGAACCCTTTCTTCACTCTGAAGCAGAAGTCATAGCGTTTCTCATGGAATGCAACAATGACTGTTTTATGATAGTCTTCTTCTTTCAGCTGCTCCCGTTAGGGGTCGCCATAGCAGATCAACTGCTTCCATTTCTTTCTGTCCTCTGCATCTTGCTCTGTCACACCAACCACCTTGCATGTCCTCTCTCACCACATCCATAAACCTTACCTTAGGTCTTCCTCCTTTCCTGTTACCTGGCAGCTTCATCCTTAGCATCTTTTTCCCAATATACTCTGCATCCCTCCTCAGCACATGTCCAAACCAACATAATCTTGCCTCTCTGGCTTTGTCTCCAAACCTTCCAACCTGGGCTGACTCTCTAATATACTTATTCCTAATCCTATCCATCCTCGTCACATAATAAACACAAAGGTTGTTTACCATACTTATAGGCATAGAAACATATTCACTGTAGCATTAAAGTTCACATAAAAGATGTGTGACCTCAGCCACCTAAACTAAGGGGATATAGCTGCAAGGCTACACCATTGTTTAGTTTTCTTTATTCAAAAAGTAGTATTATAAATGTTCTGTTTGAGCATGGATAATTCTGAAAATCGTCATTGTAAATCATAATGTAGAACTTTGCAGTGTATATTATCCTCTTTGGCTACCTATATATCCTAAAAGTGTTAATCAGTGAATTCAGTTCTTATGATTTATTTGAACTGAACTACTATTCTAATAAACATTTCCTGCTGTCAGAATTTATTGCATG